>NW_019101569.1:535029-820017 GCF_001856785.1 Myzus persicae
GGGGGGGGGGGCTGATCAATTTCTTACATAGCGGTGGTTTAGTTTTTGATCGAATACCATAGACCATTAAAATAATTTTTAAATTTTATTAAAATTTCGGGGGGGCTGCAGCCCCCTCAGCCTCCCCCCTGGCTACGCCACTGTGATAATGACATACGTGTTTTAGATAAAAATTACTAATTACTTTCTAATGAAATCAATTTATTTTCCATCTCGTGGAAACTGGTATTCAATATTCCATAACAGTGTTTAATACTTTTAACATCACAACCGATGGTCATGAATTCACTGTCAATTTTTTCCATCAACGATTGTTGGTAATTTGACAATTTGGTGTCTACCTTGTTGTTTAAATCTTGCACTGTAGATAGGGGCAATTCACTCTCGGTCTGAGTGTGTGGAGATTGTGTCAACTTCGATAACATAAGATCTTCAAGTTGACGCAACTGCAGAATACAAAATAAAATAATTCTTTACTTAGATTATAAATTAATTTAGCCTAGGTCAAGTCTATGATCATTTTTAATTGAGTTAAGAGAACGTATAGGTACCACGTGTATTGTCTTCATCTTCCAAGTGCGTAACATAGACTGCAGTTGTACGCTTAGCAGATCACGTTTAGGTCTGGGATATTGGAAATTAAAGTGAAAAAAAAACTAAAGCTAAGATAGTAATCTTAGCTTTAGTTTTTTATGATCTAGAGCATCTCATCCTCATGGACTTCTTATTATATTTTAATTTTAATGTGAGTTATGACTATTTTAAAATTGTATATTGTTTGTATATCATAAATACTCATATCCTGGTTTAAAATTAAAATATAATAAAAAGCCTATGCTATATCCTAGATAATAATCTAATATGCAAATTGTATAAGAGGTCAATTCATTCTACTGTTTAAGCTAGCGAAGCTTTACTAGTAACTTACAGTTACCTTACTGCTGAATGTAACATTTACTGGGTATATATTATGCACATGTAAAAAAATAAACAAGACTTTGTTACACTTGTAACCACACATGAGGGTATACTAATGTAGTAATGTGTATAACTTCCTCATAAATTGATAGAAAAAATTTTAAGAAATTTTAAGTTAATTATAGTTATGGTTTTTTTTTAAATCAGGTAAGTTATAAGTTTATGGAAAATTAAAATTAATTTATTAACTTCAGTAAGTTATATAAAAAAATATACATAGGAAGAAGGCCTGCAACCTTAACATGTCTTAAAATAATAAAAATAATAAATATTATTGACAATATTGGCTGTTTATTAACTTAAACATTGGACAACCCAATTCTGTTCATCTTTTAATTTAAAAACTTAAAATGGTTACAACTTATTGATGTCCTTTTATACCAATATGAAGAAAATATTTTATAATATTATGTGCTTAAGAATCGTACATTTGTACCTACCTATATATCATGTTAGTATTTATTTTTATAAACATGCAATATTATGCATCATTAAAAATATTATTATTAAAGTATGCCCATATGCCGTGTTATGGTGTGGTATGGTATATATATGTATTTAATTCAGTTATTTTTATAGGGAAATTATTCTGATTAACGGAACAAGAATTCAATTAAATTTTTAATTCCTATAATTTTAGTAAAATGTAATATTTATGCGATCTGCATTATCAATAATCATTGCGACATTGCTACATTATATTTATATTTAATTATTTATAAATTAATGTAACTTGGATTTTATCAAAAGTAACTTCTTATTTATTCAGTTTATATCAATTAGAATTAGTTAGGTAAGTAAAAAATTAAGTAAATGAAAATTTTATTTGAAATAGATGTCAGCGTTTTTTTTTTAATGTTTAACTACGCTCTGCTGTAGGTACATTATGGGCTATAGGTGTCTAGGGAGTCGCTGTAATGGGGTGTTAAATTTGAATTCGATGACATAAATGCATTGTATACGAAATACGATTCTGAAATAACACGGTCTCTGACATCCTATAATAACACTAAGTAGGTATATTTTGTAATATTGTGATTGAAGTAATTTTACTGTATAATAATAGGCATTATACTATAACAGTACTAAAGTAGATTAAATTCATTTTTGTCTAAAA
The DNA here is from genome assembly GCF_001856785.1 of Myzus persicae. Taxonomy (NCBI): domain Eukaryota; kingdom Metazoa; phylum Arthropoda; class Insecta; order Hemiptera; family Aphididae; genus Myzus; species Myzus persicae. The sequence continues at coordinate 537,125 of NW_019101569.1, forward strand.
AATTTAATTCAAAAATGTCATTAGGTATATAAAATAAAAAATATGCCAATTTTAAGTTTCAAGTACCCACGAATAATATTTTTAAATTACAATTTACAACAAAATAACTAAACAATATTTATACCAAAGTAAGCCAATTTTGCATTTATGATTTATATTTACTGAACAATTTCAAACAATAATGTATCGTTACTTATTTTTTTTTAGTTTTTATGAAATAGGTTTGCTAGGGAAGGCGTTTGAGGGTATGGGGACGTAGCCCCCACGGATCTGCGTCCTCTGCATAATCTTAGCACCCCCAGTGTTTGGTCAATAGTTGCACCTATGACGTACGCTCGGAGTGTTGCCGCAGATTGAGCGAACGACAGCGCCTCACCAAGCCACTTATCAGTTTTTTATAATCGGCTTATGCCGCTTAAACTTTAATTTATAACTGGCACAAATTTTGGTCTCAAAAAATGTGCTGTTAGAATTTGTATAAGTTTTTTTCTGACTTCCACTTTGTACATTCAATTTTTAAATTCTCCAATAGATTGTATATTCGTAAAAATTCTTTAGAATTACGTTCATACGAAGTGGACGGCTGTTAAAAGTCCGTCAATGCCTACAGTCCGAACCTGGGTCCGACTACTCGGTGGAGTCAACGGCGTGGAGTAACATACAAATCTATTAGAATTTATTATTTGAATGCTCATCTGTGTTAATGTTTATTGCGTTTAATGACTCATCATTATTGTTTCAGTTATTTTCAATCATAAATCTTTAAAACAACCAATCGCGATTATAACTTGGGACTTGGTGCCATATTATGTAACTAGTCTCAAAACAATTTTCGTTACATATTTGTCCTAGTAATTTTACCGACCATTGCTTTGTACTTTCAATTTTTAAATTCTTAGGAACTACATTACTGATTGTTTATTTGTGAGGGATGCTTATTATTTTCTGAACCTTCGTCTATGACATATCGTGTCAATATAAAATCCTTACACACAATCCTTGGCACTTATATTTCCCTAATATCCTCTCGTAAATCGATGATTTGTATTTATTTAGATACTATGGATACTTCATGAAATATACTTCAAATCGTTATAAAATTATCGTTCTAATATTTAGTATACCACGTATGAAGCCATGTAGGGCATACTCATAATATGAGATTTCTAAAGATTATTGAATTACCCGAAATAGCAAATAGGAGAAAATAATAATTATAATATGGGTATTTCCATCCATTCTGAAGTAAAAAATACTAAAAATATATTTTGATTAATATTATAGATAGGTAATATGTAAATTATAAGTTACTTTTAGATCTTGAATCTTTTGTTTTTCATCACCGCGTCGAATCATTTCTACATAATAATGATTATTTTAGATACATATTTGTTTAATATTCGAAAATATTAATATTAGATAGGTATCCGTCATATTATTATGAAACAACTACCTTCCAACTCGGTCAATCTATTTTCCAATTGCAGATTTATTTTTATCACTTTTTGAAACTGTTCAATGTCAATACTACCGGATACAGCTGCCGGGTCTAAATTGACTAGAACACTTGCGTTGATAGATTTCTCACTCACACTTACCTAAAGCATAAGAATAAATAATAATCACATATTATTTTATGGTACCAACGACCTACATCGAATAGATGCATCTTTCGACCCTATATTATTATTATTAAGACATTTTACCAATTTCTTTGGCATGTTCTTCCGTGCGTCGTGAAACGATTCAATCAGATGTCTCATGTTTAAAAATGCTAACATCCCGACAAAACTAACACGTAAGACTCCTTTGACTAAACAATTAAACTCATAAGTCATAATATTCGCAATGCAAATGCTTATAAAGTCAGAACTGAATATAATAACACTCAAGTAAACTAAATTGCATATTTACACATTGTGTACAGGTATAGAATACGTTGTTAGGTTTTCTTATTCAAGCCAGGAGACAAATAGTATAATTATTTTTAATCTCCTGAAAGTAAAAAATTATACTGTACATGTGCCTTTCTAGATATATCTCAGGCTTTTGACAGGGTTTGGCACGACGGGCTCTTAAGCAAATTGAAGAAATTTTTACATCCGGTCTTCTTTCTAATCATCAAGTCTTATATCTCTGACAGATACTTCAGCACTCGTATCGGTGACACCCTTTCATCCATAGCCAAAATCTCAGCGGGTGTCCGCCAAAGGAGCATTCTTTCACCTTTGCTCTACAATATATATGCCTCAGACCATCCTATCACACCCCACACTCAAGTCGCTGACTATGCTGATGATAAGGTAATTATTTCCACAACTCCTGATCTCATCACAGCTTCTAGCTACCTACAAAATCATCTATCTCTCATGGAAGGCTGGTACACTAAATGGAGGTTAAAAATAAATCAAACAAAATCTGTGCATACTACGTTCACTCTTAGAATCTTACCTTGCCCTTCTGTCTCCAACTTTGGCTCCCAAATTTCCAATTCTCAAACGGTTAAATACCTCGGTCTAATCCTAGATTGTAACTATAGGGCTCATCATATAAAATCTAAGCGTCTATGTTGCGCTAACGGACCTTACTGAGGCGTACGTCAGTCGCTTAGTCCTCCGGACCGTTGTGAGAAGGATATTATACTAAGATAAATAGATACAACTATATAGGTGACATAAACAAGAAAATATTCACATGGCGCGTATTATGCAATGCACCATAACCTATATTATATCACAAATACAATATTGATTATACACATATGAAAGGTCGATACAAAAGTAAAGGGGAGCCGGGGATCACCGCTCTGCACACCGGAGCTGGATTCTGAATGAAGGTTGATCTGCCGAGCTGAGCTGCTACGAACCGGAGCTGGAACAACCACGTGGAGCACACGTACTACCGCAATATTAAGGTTGCGATCACGAGAGCGACGTTAGCGAACTGCTGTATCATATGATGACAAATGCTCCACAGCAAGTTCTTGTGTACGAATGAACACGGAGCGTTGGAGCGGAAGCTGAGCACAGGGAGCGTATGTGACACAGTAAATAAAATGGCGATCACCAAGAGCGTGAAAAGAATACGTGAGCACGTATACGATGTACGACAGCACGAGCGATGGAGAGCTCCAGAACAAAAACGTCCGTAAAAACACGTTAACGGCGTCGTAAGCGTCGTTGCCCGGAGCAGGGTGGCAGGCGAATCAGTGTCGCCACCATTGCGAGTGACCGAGCATGGTCACCGATCAAATGTTCAAAACCCGGGGACGATTTGTACGTGCAAAAAGGTCGAACATACTCCCCATTGCAAGTTACCGCTTACTTGCAACAGAACAGTTCGATTAAGACTTGCTTAAGGAGATGTAGCAGTCGAGCAGACTATCAGAGCTGATGACCGGAACAGATGAGCAGAGCGAAGTTGAACGGAGCAGTTGAGCAGAGCGATGTCCGTGGATTAACAACGGTGCAACATTGGTCGATGACCATTACAATATCAATAGAGCAATAAAATTAATAAAGAAATATATTAGTATAACATAACTAAATAAATTTGTTTGAGCATGAGCATAATAGGAACTATCGTTAGTAACATTATTTTTTTTTTATATATTGACAATACATAAATAATATATCCTGAATGCATGCATAATAGAGGAACAAAGTAAAATTATCACAAGGTTTACCATCAGTCTCAATATTTATAAACAGAATAAACAATATACTTAATATTAACAATTAAAATACTCACAGCTTGAGTTTGTAAAAAAGATATTCTGAACATGTATTATCCATCACACGCCAGTTCCAGAGGCAGAGCAGCTGACGACAACAGTGGCAGCAGGCGATGTGGATAATAAAACTATTAACTAATTAATGATCATAATATACATAGATAAATAAAAAGTGTGTACATGTGAGGGAGCACTCTATAAATTTTATAATAAAAAAGAACTATGGGTCGGTAGGTAAGGGAACCAACTTGACTACAGGTCGGGTGAGCACCCCCTGCTTAGTGAGAACCTTAGCTACTCGGACCACCTGATCTGGACCTGGATAGAACTCAATGATTCTACCCAGAGGCCACGTGAGCGGGGAACTATCATTTACCTTAATGATAACCATAGTGCCAACTTCGACGTTAGTCTCAGATTTTGTCCACCTACCACGAGCTTGGAGGGTATTCAAATATTCACGGGACCAACGACGCCAGAAAAACTGACAAGACTGCTGGAGGAGCTTCCAGCGAATCTACAGTCCCATATGCGTGTCAGCCTCAACGGGTTCCGGAATAGACATTAGAGGGCGACCAATCAAAAAATGACCAGATGTCAAGCATTCGAGGTCATTCGGATCAGGTGAAGCAGGTACTAGCGGGCGTGAATTCATTGCTGCCTCTACCCGACACAAAACCGTTGTGAATTCCTCCAACGTCCAAACTTGGGAAGACATGGCACGGATTTAACGGCCGCTTCCCAGATTCCTCCAAAATGGGGAGCACCCGGAGGATTAAAGTGCCATTCACAAGCGATATGACTATCTAACTGATCTCTTCTATCAGGGTGGTTAACTAGATATCTGAGCTGACGAGCTGCACCAACGAAATTGGTGCCACAATCTGAATAGATTGTGGTCGGTAAACCACGACGAGCAACGAACCGATCTAGCGTTAATCGAAACGAATCCGTAGACAGAGCAGTTACGGACTCCAAATGCACAGCTTTAGTAGTCATACAGACGAATATTGTAATATAAACTTTCACAATACGCGCCTTTCGCAAAATGACTTCTTTCATTTGCAAAGGCCCTGCATAGTCGATCCCCCCCATCGAAAAAGGATGAGCTTCCTGTACCCGGAAGCTTGGCAGAGCTGCCATGATAGGTTGTAGATTAGCAGCCGACATCTTTGCACAAATCAAGCATTTACGAATTACCCGATTGACTATAAGACGGATCCCAATGATCCAAAATTGCCGTTGAATAAGAGCGATTAGCAATCTAGGTCGAGCATGACAGGCATAGAGATGCCAATGACGAGCAATCAAAACAGCCAAGTAGGACTCTTTCGGGATCAGCATAAGGTGCTTTCGCCGCTCTGACCAATTTGAGTTCTGCATACGACCACCTACGCGAAGCAGATCAACCGGGTCTAAGAACGGACAGAGGTGAGCTAAAGGCTTGGATTGAATGGTAGTCCCTTTATGCAGATTGCTAACCAAGTCGCGATTATCAAGTACATATCAAGTAGCGATTCTGAGCGTCCTTAACGATAACATGCAGAGCTGCGTTCAATTCGGACTGCCTTAGGAAGCCTAGCTCGACACTTCTCTTTCGACACATCTGGATGAACCGAAGGACCTGAGCTGTCACTCGGATCATCTGGTTGAAAGACGAAAATCGAAGGGACCATTCAACGCGTGGTTCTACACGTGTCACCAAACAAACTGGCTTTGTTTCTGGCCAATGTTCCAAACTTAAGCATGAGAAATCTTGAGTCCAAGTCTCAACCGGAAAGTTCAAAAAACTGGGACCCTTCCAATAAAGTTTGCATTTTCGGAGCTCGGGAGGAGGGAGCCCACGCGAAGCGCAATCGGCCGGATTCATCTCAGAGCGAACATGCCGCCAGCTGCAACTAGGTAACGTAGACTGAATTTGGAAGACTCTGTTAGAAACGAACGTCTTATACGAGGTGTGCGGGTTGTTAAGCCAAGACAGCACAATGGACGAATCAGACCACGCGAAAACAGCAGACACCACCAACTGCGACTCAAGAATACGCTTGAGCCTACCTAACCATACTGCGAGGAGCACCGCACCACTTAATTCCAAACGTGGGACTGTCATGGCTTTCATTGGGGCTAGCTTTGTCTTAGCACCCATAAGGTAAACGGATGTAGCTCCGGACGGATCAGTCACGCGGAGATACACCACTGCAGCATAACCCTTTTCAGATGCGTCACAAAATCCGCAAAGACCGTAGCTACAACCAGTAGAGCTACCCAGATAACGAGGAATTCTAATTTCTCACAACCAACTCAGGGAATGATAGAAACCACACCAATCGTTCGCAATATCCTCGGGAATCTGACTATCCCAGTCAACCTGTGCGAGCCACAGACGTTGCATAATTGTTTTCGCATAGAAAGTTGATGGCGAGAGCAGACCTAGCGGGACGAAGATCCTAGCTATCATGGACAACACACCTCGCTTAGTGAGAATCAACTTAAAATTGGTAGTATAGAACGAAAAGAAATCACCCTTCGGATTCCAACGCATTCCCAATACTTGTACTGAATTGTCTTGATCAAAAGTCAGAGGGTCTCCCGAACAGTCCTCCGGTTTTAGATTACTCAAAAGCTCAGAAGAATTGCTGGCCCATTTCTTTAAGTCCAGACCAGAGCGGTCTAGCAACCGGATCAGGTTCGTTTGAAGGACTTGAGCAGCCTCTAGAGACTCTGCGCCAACACAAATATCGTCCATGTACGTTTGATTACGTAGAGCACGTTGTATATCTGGAAAATCTTCGCAATCTGTATCCGCAATATATTGAAGGACGCGCAGGGCTAAATACGGAGCACAATTTACCCCATATGTGACCGTATTGAGAGTATACTCCTTGACTGTTACTTGCAGTGAATCTTTCTACAAGATATGCTGATACCCTCTGTATTGTGGCAACACGTCAATCTGACGGTACATTTTGCATATGTCCGTTGTGAATGCCACCTTATGAACTCTAAATCCGGTTAACACGTCAACAATATCCTGTTGGAGCTTTGGCCCAACCAACAAGCACTGGTTCAGGGAAAGCCCGGAATGGCACTTGGCTGAAGCGTCGAAGACTACTCTCAATTTCACGTTGTCTCCTTCAGCCTTTTGGATCGCGTGATGCGGTATAAAATATTGACCGGCACCTTCTGCACGGCTCATATGACCTAGTTCTTCATAGTCAGACATAAACTTGCAGTACACCCGGTACAAAATCTTATCTGCAGCCAATTTGCGCTCTAGCTGGAGGAAACGGTTTAGGGTGACTTGTCGTGATCCCAGGAACCCTTCCGACATCCGCTCTGATCTGAACGGAAGAGGAACCGAAAACCGACCTTGACTGCCACGAGCGACCTCAGAGCTGAAAATCTTCTCGCACAAACCGTCTTCTGTGAACTGAGGTGGAGCAACCTCAGGTTCCTCTACACTCCAAAACTTCTCCATCATGGTTTCCATGGATGACACCAACGACACAAGCATGGATTGAGCCCCCACATCAGGATGAGTTTGAATAGGGCCGATCAACACCCAACCGAAAATGGAACTATAGACGGATGGGTAGCCTAGACCAAGCGACTCACTTTTATCGTTCCAAACTTGGGGAAAAATGTCCGCTCCAATGAGCAATTCTACCGGAGCTGACTTGTCGAACATCGGGTCGGCTAAGAACAAGTGACCACACTTAGCCCGAACTTAACTCGGTAATTGCCTAGCTGGCATATCCGACGTGATTGACGGTAGAACCCAAGTCTTAACCTGAATGGACGGCGAGGATCAGTTTCGGGGTTGAACAACCAGTTGGACAAGACCCTGTACATCCGGAACCTTCTGTCCAGATAGACCTGAAACCGGAACGGTCCAACGCGACGGTCGTAGACCTAGTCTGTCGCAGCAACCGGAGGTTATCGCGCTAATCTGCGATGCAGAATCAATCAGAGCTCGTACCGTCTTGAAGCTCCCCACGGTATCACGAACATGTACCAGAGCAGTACCTAATAGAACAGAGGGCGCTTCGTGTCGACCTAACAGAGCAGCTGGCGGAACGGGTTTTTTTGCGTTCGCATCTCGATGCAATAAAGCATGATGCCTTCGCTTACAAATAGAGCATGAAGCCGTGCACTTGTAAGACATATGCCCTTCCCCAAAGCATACCATGCAGAGACGATAGGTGCAGACGGTCTTGTAACGTTCATAAACGGACGCCGCTTTAAATTTGCTACAGTCAGACAACCGATGAGCGCCAGAGCATAAGAGACATTTCGCCTGTACAGGTTTTGTAACCGAAACCAGAGCCACCTTTGAATCTCGGCGAGATCCTTTCGTCTTCGGCTTGGTAGGTTTGGAAGAGCTTCTCAAGGGTCATACCCCTGCATTTTCAAGCACTTGCATTTGCGACTTGACGAATTTAATTACGCCATGGATAGAAGGATACTCTTCATGGTTTTCCGACTCGAATAATCGTCTAGAGGATGTAGGAAGATACCTAGCCGCCAACGAGAATAACAGAAACGACTCCAAGTCAGGAATTTGGAGCGATTCTAATATGGCAATGTTCTCGTCGAAGATCGACAGGAAAGCCTGCAGAGCGGCATTACTTTCTGAATTAGCGACAGGAGCTGAGATCAATTTATCAATTAACGATGAAGCCAACATGCGTGGTCTATCATACCGCTCGACCAAAGCATCCCATGCCAAGGTAAATGAATCGTTCGAAATAGTGAACCCCTCTTGCGGATCTTCATGAAGGCACCCTATAAGGGGGGTAGAACTTGACGATTCTGAGCGAAGACGGTCTGTCAGTCTATAATATTACTTAATAATTTAGTATATTCGACGATATTATTGTGATTAAAGTAATTTATTTTACTAATAAGTATTAGTACTACACGCAGTAGATTAAATTCATTAAAAAAAGTACATTTGAAAAGTCATTGTAGGTATAAAATATTATGTACTATACGCTATTATATTATATACTTTAAAGGTTTCAAGTACCCACGAATAATATTTTTAATTTACAACAAAATAACATAAATCATTATTCTTTGCAATTGAATCTTTAATTTAATTCACATTTGAACATAAAAAATCTGTGATAATAATTTTTTGATTTTTTAATAACAGAATAACCTACTTCCTTGGAACTTTGTTTTGAATTTTCAACCCTAACCTTCGAAAGTTGAATATTTCAAAAATCTTAAATTATAAAATTATTTGTAAATTTTAAATGATGTGAATTTTGTAAAAATTTAAACTTTAAATGCTCATTACAAAAATCGTACCTATGTATTTTAAATATTTTTAAACTAATATTGTAAATATCTATCAGGAGAATTGTATTGAATTTTCAAGCTTTTTTGAACAACAAATACAATTTTATTGTCAATTAATATTTTGTTAACATTTTATTAACCTCCTGACAAAAAAAAAACTAAATAAACTAAAAAAATTCAAAATTCAAATTGTTTGTAAACAGTAAAATTATATTAAGTATATGAATTGAAAATATAAATAAATGATATGAATTTCAAATATCTGCAATTATTGGATTTTCCATTATAAAAAAATAAGTAAAAACCACTATATGAGAAATGGAGTGAATATCCAATGTTGTCAAAATTTCAACTTCAAATGCTTATAAAAATTTAATTCGACTTTCCGGTAGAATTTTTTTTTTTGGTAAAGGCTTTCAAACTTATAAGGAATCTTGTATTAAGTTTTAAAAACTTAGATATAAAACGAAACATTTTTATGAATTTCTAACTCAAAATATTTTGCACATTTTCGTGACTTTTACTTATTTTGTCAAAATTCAAAATTCAAACGCTTATAAATATTTGGTGTCAAAATTGTATGGTTTATAGAAAACGCCGTTATAAGTATTCAGTAAAAATTTTATGTATTTCCACGGTTTTTTTTTTTTTTTTTTGAAAGTTACATGAAAAACCAAAATCGATTTTGTCAAAAATCGGGTTTCCGTAAAAATTCGCTTTTTTCCTTAATTTTCCTTAATTTTTTTGTTTGTTTTTCCTGCCGCTTTTGAAAACTATTGAGAATTTTTTACTTTTGACCCCCTGAAGTACCGATACTATTCACATTTCTACCAGTAAAGATGCTTGTTGAAGAAAATCTAAGCACTTTCACTCTCCCAAATCAATGTGATGACAGAAACAAAAAAAATAAAATAATAAATTGTAAAATCAAAACATTCATCGCTCCGCTCGGAATCTAAAAGAAGTTAAAAAGTTAAAATTGACATAACTTAAATTTTTTAACTCGTATACACCCAGGTTGGAATAACTACAAAGTTTTAGAATATTTGAACGCCTGTGTCTATTATTTCATTACTATTTATTATATTATATAAAGATACCTATACTAGTATAAAAGTTTATTTTTCATAATCACTCATACGAGGTGATTACTTTTTAGGATAGTGAGTTGACCTAGTGTCGGCCTGGCCATGGCCGCTGGGCCGGAAACGCGTCTGGGGCCCTCAGCCGTATTCGTGTTGGGGGGGGGGCCGCCCCCAATGGTACTCAGAAATATAAATATTGGATAATGAATATTATTATTACTAATATTATTGTATGATTTTATCATTTATAGGTTTTTTATTATTATGTATTTATGTGATAACTTTTGTTATCTATGTGAGTGATTATTGTTATCGTAAATAGTAGATAGTTTTCGACCTCCAGACGGAATTCCAGTACCATTAATGCTAATGTCCATTGAAAAGGATATTTTGATTGACTCAGATGAGTTGATTGATACGATTGCTAACTCATCTAGTGAACTAAAAAAATTACTGATAAAAAGAAAATCAAATGCACAATTAATTTTGAATTTGAATCACATTAAAAAAAATATTAAGTTCAAGTGAGAAGGTATTATTTATATTATGTAATATGTAAAAAAATTTTTAGAATAATATATTATTAACTTAGTGAATGGTCAATTTTATATATGGTACCTTTAAAAAATTATAATATTTTACACTACTTATAAGTACATTTTTAATAATTTTATGAAAAAACATTTTTGAGGGCTCTTCTGAAGAAATGTGTCCGGGGCCCTTAAGGTACCAGGCCGACACTGAACCACCCTGTGAACATTTTTGTTTTTTGGATACAACTATAATATAATGTAATATTAATATATTATTATAGAACAATGAAATATATATAACACTAAATTAATAGTGTCGTGTAACAGCTAACTTTGGATTAAAAAAAAATTATAAGTTATAAATTAAAATTGTGTCTTATGAGTAATCACTTATAACGGGTATTTCTTAATTAAACCGTATAATGAATATCTATTTCAAGTACTAAAAAATAGGTTATAATTATAAAATTACCCTACGATCAGGGAGCAGAAAAACGACGACGGCGAGCGGCGTTTGTATATTATTTGATCTCTCGTATTTTATGCATTTATCTCAGAAATAAAATAATATGTGTGTACATATGGGTAGTATATTTTTCATGAAATTAAATTTTTATTTAAAAAATAAATTTAAGCACCAAAAAAGTATGAAACCAAAATTAATTACTTTAAACATCGACGCTTTCGGGCTTCGGCAGAATATTGTGTGTGCACTGCGGAATAAATCAGACATACGACTGAACTTAGGTCTGAAAATATTGAGATTTATTATGAAAAAAAAACCGTACGGATCGCTTCATGTTTCTTGTTCATGTCTGCAGCTATTTTATAACTGAAATTTTAGATCGATTGCGTCTATGCAACTACTAAAACAATCGCCACGGATTACAACATAATTTATACTACGTCAATATGATAAAACCATAGATATATAGTATATTACAAAATTGTATATCAAGGAGGTCCGTGCTTGAGATTTGATCATTAAGATAATGAAATGAAGTATAACAATTTAACCAAAATAGTTTGTAATTTTAAAATTTAAATTACAACAATATATAAAGTACCTATCATTTAAATTTTTGTGGAGATCCTTTGAAATATTAAGGGGGGCTCAAATAGTTGGTAGCAAACAAACGCGTGGGGGATTCGCCCCCACCCCCAACACTTTTTTTTATATTTAATTACCCATTAAAATAATTAAAATGTTTTTTATTTTTAATAATTTCATGTATTATTGCACTGTTATAAAAATTTAAAATTTGAATGCTTCCTAATGTCTATTAATTTATTTTACAATTTGTATTTTAAATTCCTCTGACACCAATTATCATGCATTCATGCCTATGACCAGTAAGACCTATATGGGCTATATGTCTAAAAATAATTATCATTTTTAAACTACATTTTTTCTGCTTATTTTAAGTGGTTGTGATTTTGAATTTTGATTGCATATAATTTTCGTAATCAACGTCTTCTTTCTGCTGTTGTTACCAGAACCGTGAATTAGTTACATTTGCATGTTTTTTTTCGGTTAACTGTAAAATAATATGGATTTAACCAAAATTTGTTTTGATTATTTTCTATTTTAAATACGAAATCGTTTTTGCATATTTTCGGGTAAAGGCATATTATAATTGCATGATTTCACGATTTCTTCTTATGAATGGTTATTTTCTTAAAATGTTTTTATATTTTTTATCTGAATACATATAACCTAAGAAATCTATAATATGATGTGTCAAATATTTCTTTTTCTCAGTTGGTATAGGACAATTGCAAGATTAACTATATAATTAAAAAAAATGTTTTTTGAAACCATTTTTAATTATTGTTTATTATTTTCAAAAGATTTTTAAGAAATAAATTGAGCATTTTTTAAATTTTAAGTGTACCTACAATGAACATTTTTAAATTTTTCAATGCATATTTTAATTCATAATTTCCCTGTTCTTAGTGCATAAATGCATGCATATTTTAAACTATTTTAGTGCATTAAATTCACAGCCCTGGTTATTACTTTTACTTCCAATCATACTTTATTGTCACAGTAAATATTAATACTGTCTACAATCTACAACTTCCTCAACTTGATAACATTTAAGGGGATCTCAGATTTTTAATGCACCATTTATCTATCTCTGTGTCCCACACACAACAAAGACAATTTATGTTTAACAGAACCAACCATTGTTATATAAATAAGTGACCAGCCCTCACTCACCACTAGTAAGAACACTAAGAACTAAAATCAATTAAGTCAATTACAATTTGATTCCAAAATCTAAATCATGTATATTAGTGAAAGGCCTAGGGGGGAACTTATGCTGTCTAAGACTTAATATTTGTACAATTGTAGTATTTTACATATAGATTTTTTATGGTATAAATGTTTTATGAAGTACCTATATAAAATGTGTATGTCTCGTTGTGTTAATTTGTCTGAGATAGAAAAGTCTCCTGGTGATAACATTATTACACTTAGTTTGTTACACGTGGGTTAAAGAAAGAAACCCACAGAAAAATACCAATATTAGTGTATAGTCGAAAGGTTAGTATTCGTCGAAAAACTTGTTAATATAATACAAGGTTCCTCGTAAGTTGTTGTTACTGAAAATTTAAAAAAATGTAGAGCATAATTGCACAATCATTTTTAAGAGCTTTTTAACTTAGAATTTTGGCAAAATTCTTAAATATCATGAAAATTACCAAATTATTTTGGGTTAGAAATACATTTAAGTTTTTATTTTTTTATCTAAGATTTAAAAATTTAATACAAGATTCCTATTAAGTTTGTCTACTTTTATCAAAAAATAAATTTCTGCCGGAGAGTCAAATTAAATTTTTATGATCGTAGTAATATGAGTGGCAGTTCCCTTTTCAATAGATTTTCATTATCAGACAAATATCAAATATATTTGTTTATTTGTATCAGCAAATAAATGAAAAACCACAAACTCAACTTAAAAAATTTATTTTGGGTACCAACCCTTTGGACAGCAATTTCACCTAGATTCAAATAGTTGGCTTACTAATTTTTTAAATCTCATAATTATTTGAGCCTGTGGTTTATATAAATATAAAACATAACAAACATAAATGTACAAAAAAATATTTATTTCTTTAGCTATAACAATTTTAAATTCTGTTAGGTTAAGTAAATTAAAAATTTAACACAGAAGTTGTTGAAGAGCATGCCAATTGCTTAGTATGAGCATTTTCATTATCATCGCCATTGTTCAAGCATGGAGGAAGATGTAATTTCTAAATAAATAAATATATTTTTTAATTAGTATTTTGTGGAAAATGTCTGAGGGGAATTGACTATGTTTTAAATTTGGTATACAATTTTAAATTGTTATCATCAGAGCTCCGATTCAAGCTGTAGTTGCAGATATAAAATTATGCCTAATAAAATTTATTGTAGTAAATCTTGATCAGATTTGTTTAAAGTAAGAAATTATTTTTAATTTTTACTTAAATCATGAAATTCGTAGCTCTGGTAGTATGCATAATCATAATTATTAGATTATACCAACATTGTTCAGTCAGTAGGTACTTGAAAATACAATATTTATAATACCTCAATGCATAGTCTTTTTCTTGTGAGTTTAGTAGCCCAATCTACAGATAGAGGTTCATATAAAAATGTGTTAAATGACGCTAGTTTGCCAATAATAAGCTTCCCATTATAGTCCACACATGAACTTAGTTCTATTGGTTTAAAAATTAGTACTGTATCCACAAAATGTTCCATTCGACATTTAACCATCTGAAAAAAACAAACAAAAACATGAAGTTACTATGATGAAGCATGAGGAAATTAAATAAATAAATTCTTACATCATCAAATATATGAGCTCCTTGATATGTTACAAGACAAGTAGCATAAGAAGAACGCACAAGAATTCGAAGCTTGTACAAAAATGTAACCACATCCATACCTTCGGTATCCCAAAGTGGTGAATGCAAATTACTAATGGTTATTCTTAATGCACGTCTTTTTTCAACAGGAAATTTTGTACTAAAACCGCCAGAAGTTATAATTGTATTTAAGTTTTTTAGTAGATTGTAGTAACTGAGACCTGGAGGTTGAAACAAAAACAAGGCAATACCCACAAATTACTTACAGCTTGTATACATATATATCAATTAAATTGATTATTTTATAAAAAATAATAACTTGGGATTTTGTGGATTTCATTTTATAGTAACAAATGTACCATTTCTATAATTATCAGAATAAATAGTAAATTACTATTAAATTATTAAAAATTGTATTTGATTAAGTAGATAATTTTGTGAAAAGAGTAATTGTTCAAGTATTTTTTATGGCTGATAACACTATATTGTGGGAGTATCATAATTTGTGAAAAAATATTAAAAGTATCCAAATAAATACTTTCTGATTCTTCGTTTGGCCAATACCCAACGTTTTGTAATTCATCCACAGGAATTTTAGCTGAAATATCAAATGTATGTCCAAAAGATATTGAAGTATGGTGTGGTTTAGAGTCTTGTATAGGATTTTGCCTGTAGCGCCAAGCTATTTTAAAATCCTCAGCAATACTATCAGTTGGTTGAAAACTCTCTTCTTGAATTGGTTTTGGTAAATCATTTGCCTAGAACAATAAGCCAATAAATAAATGAATTTAAGTCTACTCAAAATACCAATTCAACCTAATTTTTGTCATTTATACAATACATAACGAATTAGGTAGTTGCTATTTGGAATCCTAAGACAGATTAATATTAATTTACTTATAAACCATAATAGAAAACAGAATAAAAAAAATATTACAATTGCTTCTGGTTTCTTTTCGATATCCGCAATTATAATAGAATGATCGCATACAACTCCTTCAGCTATAAAATGTTTTGTAACCAAATCTGCATTTCGGCCATGACTTTCATCTTCTACATACAAAAACAATAATAACAGTTAAAATATTATCCAAAAGCAATAAAAATATACAAACGATTCATACATAAAAATATATTCGACAGTAAATAGTCATCATCATAATATTATGTCTATACTAGGTCAATAGGTATAGTATACAAAATAAAAAGTTGCAACACTTACCAATAAGAGCCACAGTGCCTATTGGAATACCACCATCTAAACAAATCGAAGAGAAAAAAAAATCTGTGATGTAAAAATTGGTATGTATTTAAATAAAAAAAAAATTAAATAATTTAAACAACATATTTATCATAATTCATAAGCAAATGTAGAATTTGTTCATAGTCAATTTACTTACCTAAAACAGCATCCAGCGATACTATCCCAGTAGAAATCAAAAGTTGATTTTTGGTCACTGAAGTTTTTGTACCTTTTAACTTTAAACTTTTTCTTTGGCTGATAGTGTGTGACTGCAAATTCAACGACATAATGGGAAATATAGCTGGTTATTTCAGCTAAGCAAACCAATTAAAAAACATAAGCATAAATTCTACACTTATTGCAAAGTATATTTAATCTGTGACATTAATATTAATAAATAAAAGAAAAAAATAGTCTATCTACACCTAGCCTAACAATTGGATACCTATGTAAGATTTTGATTTTTGATTTTTGAGTAATTATTTATTCTGCATCTAAATACTTTTATCATGCCAAAGTAAAAACGTTTACTCATGAGTCATGGCCAGTATAATTTCTTAAATACGAATATCCGATGCTTAAATCGTGAATCGTGATCTTACTATTTTAGTTCGTGCTTATCACTTTATTATCACAGATTAGTAACGTAGTCTGTGGTATTATAAATATGATAATCAGCTACTATATGGTACCATTAACCAGGTATATTGGAAGTCATTTATATGTCACGACGTCGTCACGTTGATTTAGTAATGGAAATGATAATGAATTTATTCTTAAATAAATGAATTTTGTGCAATAAAAACGTCAATATTTAATAACCCAAGACAATAGACAAATTAAACATAAACTATTTATATATTGTATTGAGTATTTAATATTTAATATTTATAAATTATAATCGAATTTATTGAAAGTTGAGTGATGCAAAAAGTAGAAGCTCAATTAATGTAACAATCGTTTCTATTCCTGTGTTACTTAAGTTCAGAATAATGTCGAAAAATCTAGGTGAGCTACAAAATTCTTATTTAAATTTTAAGTGTTGTACTATTCATATTGTGCTATGGTTAAAAAAAATTGTTTGTTTGGTTTAGTGCAATGTCAACAGCACCCAGATGCCCCATTGATTGAAGATTACAGAGCTGGCGATCAAATATGTTCAGAATGCGGGCTTGTGGTCGGTGATCGAGTGATAGATGTCGGTTCTGAATGGAGGACGTTCAGTAATGACAAAGGCAGCAATAGCGCTGATCCTTCACGTGTTGGAGGGGCAGAAAATCCATTGCTCAATGGTTCTGATTTGTCAACACTGGTCGGTCCTTCTAGGGGCGACGCATCATTTGATGAGTTCGGTGGTATGAAGTATAAAAATAAGGGTATGGTTTGTTCAACCAATCGTTCGCTACTTAATGCGTACAGAGAAATTGGCCTTATGGCCGATCGCATAAATTTGCCAAGGAATATTGTGGATAGAGCCAATGTGCTGTTCAAACAAGTGCATGATGGCAAAAATCTTAAAGGTCGATCAAATGACGCGATTGCGTCAGCTAGCTTGTATATTGCTTGTAGACAAGAAGGTGTGCCACGTACATTCAAAGAAATATGTGCTGTAAGCAAAGTTAGTAAAAAAGAAATTGGAAGAGTTTTTAAATTAATATTAAAAGCATTGGAAACCAGTGTTGATTTGATAACAACTGGAGATTTCATGTCAAGATTTTGTTGTAACTTGGGATTACCAAACATGGTCCAGAGGGCAGCTACTCATATTGCTAAAAAAGCAGTAGAATACGATATTGTACCAGGTCGTTCTCCTATATCCGTAGCGGCCGCAGCAATATTTATGGCGTCCCAAGCATCTGATGAAAAACGTTCACAAAAAGAAATTGGGGACATTGCTGGTGTTGCAGAAGTCACAATTAAGCAGTCATATAAACTGATATTAGCTAATGCTACTTTACTATTCCCAGAAGACTTTAAGTTTGTGACCCAGATTTCTGATCTTCCAACATCCTAAATATTCCTAATAAATAAGTATTATTCAACTAAACAACATTTATGAAAAATCCCACAAATATATTTTTCATAATTTTACTGTACAATTTATTGTTATTAAGGTTTGGACTAAAAAATAAGAGACTAATATATTGTTTGTATTTTTATTTTTATAAAATAAACAAATATTTGTCTTTTCTACATAATGTATTTTCTATGTAAATGGTACAATACACGAGTAGTACTACTTTATACTTAATTAACTAACATAATTTATCTTCTGTTAAAAGTTTTAATTTAATTTTTCCTATTTAAAGTGAACCTCTAATCTATTGCTAACCAGTAACCATTGACTAATTTAAATAACTGAACAGAACAATTATACTAGTAAGTCATAACTTATA
The DNA here is from genome assembly GCF_001856785.1 of Myzus persicae. Classification (NCBI taxonomy): domain Eukaryota; kingdom Metazoa; phylum Arthropoda; class Insecta; order Hemiptera; family Aphididae; genus Myzus; species Myzus persicae. Next base: position 555,286 of record NW_019101569.1, read on the forward strand.
AGACATGTTTTTAAATTTAGTATTAATATAACCTAGGTACAAAAGAAGCAGTGCTCTAGGCAGAAAACTGTGTGGTGTCAAAATTTTAACTTCTTATCCCAGCAAAAAATATTAAAAAATAGTGATATAGTGTCTACAGTAGGACTTACTTGTTGAGCCAAACTTGCCAGAGAGCATTGGTTTGCATTTGTGTGTATTATAATGTTCTACCATTGATTAAATATACAATTATATGTACATATTATAATTATAATTATAATTATTTTATTGTATATTTAATCAATGGTTCTACCCTAAAAAAAATGCATTTGTGACAAAAATAAAAATGTGTCTTATATGTCAAAGACCTAAATATTTGAAAAATGTTCATAAAAATATTAAGTCAATAAAATTATTTATTGCTTTAAAACTTACAATTTATTAACATACGGTGATTTTGATTTAAATGAAAAATATTTTTGAGAATTGTTTTGTTATAGATTGGTAAAATTGAATTATTCTGTTTCTGGAAAATTATAACGATAATAGTTAACTTATAATTATTAAAATAATTATTAAAAAAAAAACTAAAAAGGCAGGCAAGTGGGTAACCCCCTGTTGTACATTAGGAGTCAAGAAAAGTGTTAAATTTGAATTCAATGTACCTATACGATAAACGATTTTGAATGAAGATGGTGGTAAGTCACCCTATAATGTTACTAAGTGTAATTTAAGATATTATACTATTAATTATTATAATGATTAAAATAATTTATTTCACCATTAGGCATTAATACTACTATAAGTTAAATTAGTAGGTTCTTCAAGTAGGACTGTACTACTTCAGACCAGAGAAATCTACTCTTACATGTAAACTATATTTACAACACTTCATACTCGAGTCATTTTAGGATAACTGCCAAATGGATGTCATCTATACAGACTTTGAGAAGACCTTCTACTGTGTCGACCATAAGTTACTCACGGCTGATTTAGCCTATTTATGTCTTAATAATCCTCTACTGTCGTCTGTCCTGGTTATATTCATAACTTACATATAAGTACCAATTTATTAAAATTCTTGGCTTTGCATCAAAGTCAACATTAGTCCCTTCAGGAACCTCCCAAGGTGGACATGTATCCCCTATCTTATTTAACTTATTAACGGTATCTCATCTATTCTAAGAAAAAGCCACTTCCTATTATTTGCAGATGATTTAAAAATTTACTATCTTATTCCCTCAATCAATGACTGTTTAATTCTCCAAGAAGAACTAAACATATTGTCAAAGTGGTGCCATGTTTGGGGAATGAGCAGTATCACTAATAAGTGCCATTTAATGTGTTTCTACTGGTCCTATGAGCATAAACAATTTACTTATTACATAAATAATAACAAACTTAATTCAGTGTCATCCATAAAAGACCTGGATATAATCCTAACCCACAACTTTAATTGCCAAGATCATATCGAATGTGTGGTAAAAAAATCATTATTAGTATTAGGCTTTGTAAAACGCCATTCATCTGAATTTAAAGATTTGGATTCTTTTTAATTACTTGCCTGCACATTAATTAGATCAATCGTAGAATATGGATCAACCATTTGGTGTCCCTATACTAAATCTAATATAAATTGTATCGAAAGAGTTCAAAACCGTTTTTAAAGTTTATAGCTTTCAAATTCCATACAACTATAGTCTATAGATCAGCGAGACTCCTTCTAAACCTCCCTACTCTAGTACAAAAATTTTTATGAACTTTTAAATCAAAATAATTTTCAAATTTCGGTGATTTTGACAAATTTTATCAAAATTCAAAATTCAGACGTTCATACAAAAAATTATTATGGATTTACCTTCAATTTTTTTTAATCTTCCCTAACAAACTTATGAGGGAGCTTGTATAAAATGTTCAAGTTCTATGACTAAACAATTTTTTATCGACATGAATTTTAAAAAAACTAATAAAAATCGAAAATATCCTATGCCTATTTATAGCTCAAAATCAGTCAAAATATTTTGACGAGTAAAACATTTTTTTAAAACATTGCATATGTTTATGCAATTTTAAACTTTTGGTGAAAATTTCATCAATCTTCGGTAATTATTTTTCGAGTTACATTAAAAAACAAAATCGATTTAATTTAAAAATGTTGATTTTTTCGTTTTTTTTCTGACGACTTTGAAAGCTACTGGGAATTTTAATCTCCCGAATGCCCCAAATTTGATCCATTTTCCCACCAGAAGATACTGAAGTTGAAAATCGAAAATTCGGCTACATATCATAGGTTATCTATATTATAAATTGTCTATTTGTGTATATTGTGTAAACTGATCCGAAAAAAAAACGCACAACATTCTAAAATCATGGCTCATCACTTTCATCGCTCGGCAGAAAAAAAATAACCTAAAACATCTGAAATCACCATAAAACTTTCAAAAATGACCTAAAAATAAAGTATAAATGAGAATTAGTTCCGGAGATCGTATGTTATTGAAACACGTCATTTCAACCTAGGAAAGCAATAGTCTATGATGCTCCAAGAAAATATGCAAAAGTCGTCATAGCTGGCAATCAATAACTGATATAGTGATATCATTTTTATAGTTTGACACTGTAATAAGTTGGATCGTTGACGAAAACCATGCTGAGCAATTTAACGAAATCCAAACCAAATATTTTTAAACCATGGAATCTATCTATTGAATCGTTAGAACGGGATTCTTTGAGGGCTATCATGGTTCTTGAGAAATCGAAAAGATGTAACAAAAAATAGGTAACACCTATTTAGCAGATATAATTTTGACGAGGGGCCCGTCCTGGCAACACTGGGCCATCGCAGAATTATAAAATTCCATATCTATTTTTTACACAGATATATTCTATTCATTTATTCTATATATCTGTGATTTTTTATCAATGGAAAATCGACAAACATTGATAAATGATAATGGGTGATGGATGTCCATGCGGCAATCATGGGCATGTGTCTTTCACGCATTGTTGATTGTATATAAACATATAATAAAATTTAAAAATCTGTAACTGTCTTGTTCTGTGTTAGGCTCACAAATCCACGTCTTACGTGCTAAAAGCCACTGCATTCTAAAAATCGTACATGAGAGAAATAAAAACGTTTTAATTATTTCATTAGTATATGCGCTGAACAACCTGCAGTTGTGATGGGTTCGTTTGACGTCCACAGGGTAAATTTTTTTTCACCTGAACTACTGTCAATCCAATGCATGGTCGTCGAAAACGAGACTCAAAAAGTAGCTGTAGGAAGGTAGGTACATCGCTGATTTATGTTTTTTCATCACCGATTGGTCTCTGATCTTTTTGGTCTACAGGTCAAACGCGTCAATTGAAATATGGGACATCTCTTACAAGCCGCACATCGACAGAGTATTAATATGTGACAGCAGTGTTGAGGGTCTTGCCTGGTACAATGGAAGGTTGTTCAGCTGCAGTGCAAATGGCACTGTTACGGAACACGACCTGCACAGTCTTTCACCTTTGGTGAGTAGAGTAGTAGTAATGCATATTCACCACTGATTTATTTTCTTGAGTTTTTTTCATTTATTGTGTTTGTATTTCAGTATAACAAAACTGTAACTTCTGGATCGTGTTGGTGTATAGCAATTCATAAAAATAGCGGACGTTTAGCCGTGAGTTAACATTTTAAATACAACTAGATTTGTTTTTTTTTTAATCAATGTACTAATATAGGCTGGAACTCAAGATGGTTATATTAATATATTTGAAATAACATCAGACGGTTTGACTTATGACAGACTAATGGACAAACAAGAAGGTATTAAAATATAATACATTAACTTGTTTATTTTAGGTTAAAGAAAATGTTATTTTATAGGTAAGATAAATTGTATTTCTTGGGATTCAAGTGGTGAATGGCTGGTCACAGGTTCCATAAATGCTTTACGTATTTACAGCCGAAGAAGTGGTCATGCTCTACACAAACTTCCAACTGGTCAAACTGAGACAATTGTGTCATCAATAGCAGTTACTAACGATTTCACAATTATTAGTGCTGATTCTCGGTAAAAAAAATTATTAATGGTTTAAAAAAATTATGATCTTAGCTGTTTTTGACCTTAATATTATTTTTTAGTGGTAAATTATGTTTTTGGGATGGAAACAAAGGCACAAACATTGCCAATTACCAAGCACTTAAATCAATTGCACTTACAGTATGTTTAGATGAATCACAGACTAAAGTTTATTGCAGTGGTAAGTATTTATTGTTATAATTTAAAGAGCTATTTGCAGATTCTACCTATACTACAATATAACATGAAAATATTATTTACTTGATCAGATGTAGAGAATAAATTATGTTTTGTATCTAAGTTTATACATGTAAAAAATTTTGGCTCTGATTTAAAACCTATAACTTAATGAAAATTTGTTTTTAAAAATGTATTCAAAACATCTCATGACTACCACTACTCCCAACATATTGGCTTTTTAACGAGGGTCATTTTTATTTTGAAGTAAATTAAAAGAAGTTCTTTAATATTTTAAAAAGTTGAACCTTATTTGTATCAAATCAAATTTAATGTAAATTATAGTTTGGCGATATGATCTTAAATAGATTTTTTTTTTATTATTAAATAAATAAGCCTCGCCATCTATGGACATTGGCATACAAGGTAAAGATTCTTAAGATATAGTATTTACATAAACAATTCACAGATTCATACAGTATTTATAAGATTGGTCTTGATTAAAAAATGCATCATGAAATTTATGTTGTCTGGGCGGAGGGCTTCCGACAGGATATGTGAAACCCCAGCTTCTTTAAATAGATTTATATGAATAGTAAAAAGTAATTTAATATTACACTACTCAGTATGTTACCTAACTGTTCATATAAGTATTCAAACTATTAATTTATTATTTATTTATTTAACATTTAATATTTTTAGGGGTTGATCCACTTATTGTATGTTATGAACTAATATCCATGAAATCTGATATGAGTGTTGAATGCAACAAATGGGTAAGAAGTGTACAGCTAGTGGCACACACAGTAGAAGTAAGGTCATTAGTTCATTTTAAAGGAAAACTATATTCAGGAGGTAATTATATTATATTTATCTTTATGTTACATTTTGTACAGGAATATTATTTATTATTCTACAGGTATTGATGGATATTTATCAGTGAGCAGCTATCCTCCAAAACATATGGTTAAATACCCTCCACTGATGTCTGTTAGTTATTTTTCTTTAATTGAACAAGTTAAATATATGTATCAGAAGTTTTAAATTAATTTAAAACTATTATTTCATTTCAGTCAACTATATCTCTAGCAACAGAAGCTCGTTATGTGTTGATGTTACATCTGAGCCATTTAGATGTTTGGTATTTGGGCGATAAACATAAGTATGAAAACAAATTATCTAAACTGGTAACCATCAAATATTCAAAAAATGACTATGTACGATGTTCAGCAATCTCACCTGACGGCACATGGGTTGTTTATTCAACTGAAGAAAAACTTAAAATATTTAGTTTGATTATAGTATGTAATATATTTTCATTCTCAATCATATGTTATGTCTTAATTCAATGATTACTCCATTAAATATTTTATTATGTTATTACTTAGGATTCCGTTACTAGTGAACCAATGATTAAAAAGACAGGTATTCAACCGGTTGATTGTGATGTTTCCACTCAGTTGGCGTTTTCGTCTGATAGCAAATACTTGTGGTTTGCTACCAAACATGAAAATACTTTGGTCTGCTTAGAAATGTCTCACAAGTTCGATTTATCAACTAAGTACTGCATTGATATTACTCCCTGTAAGTTAAATATTTTCTTGCTAAAAATTGGAATGATATTATTTATGTATTTATTGTTTATAGTTTTCAAAGACTTAATACATTTATTGGAGGTGTCTAAATGGAATAAATATGTTGTAGCAGCTGATAGAAAAAGCAATATTGTTGTGTTTAATGAAGGAAAGGTAAGAGCTTACTACAAGCAATTATTTGTTATATGCTAATTTGTGTTGGTTCCAGCATTATTGTACTCTACCGAAATATCACTGTTCTCCAACAAGCATGAAGATTCATCCTACGACAGAAAATCTTGTGATAGCCTATGCTAATAGAAATGTAATTAATTATATCATTGGCGACCAAAATAATGGAAATGTAATGATATTTAATTTGATTTTTTTCAGGTTGTGGAATATGATTTAAGTAGACGAGAATATACTGACTTTTCAGAACAATTATTTTTAAACCCGCCTTCAGAGTTAATTAATAGATCATTTCCGATCAACTGTATTACATTTGATGCTTCCAGAAATGATTCTATTATTTTTTCAGATGATAATACTATTTGTGTCTTGACAAAAGATGAAGTAATTATAAAATTATACTAAAAAACTTAACTGATTTAAAATATTATTATGATGTTTTAGAAACATTCAAAAAATCCAGAAAAAAAAACTAAGAAGCTAGAATCTAAACCCATTAAGTTTTCTCTTAAGATTATACAAAATTATGAAGTGAGTATAAAAAATAAATATTAATGTTGATAAATCAAATTGAAGCAATATTTTTAATTTTTAAAAACTAAATGGTTATACTAATGATTTATGAGAAGCTATTATTTGAAAATTACTTATATTATAATTTAAAGCAAAATAATTTATGTAAACTAAATTACATATTTCCAATTTTTGTTTTTATATTGCTTTTTATTGTTTGAAGAGATTATTTATTTAATCTTTAAGTATATAATATTTTGCTTAGTTATGATTATTCCCTAAACCTAATGATTTAATATTATTTGAACGCCAAAATCTTACCAAATTATATGTATATAAAAAAAAAGATTTCTTTGTTTAAACTTTATTTTCTTAAACGCACTACCAACCAATAATAGGCTTATTTAAATGTAATGTATGCACTTGCACTATAATTTTACATGTTGATAATTTTAAAATGTAAATATTTAAAAAAAAAAGAATATTTCAATACAATATTAAAGGTTACTATCACATTGTATTTATGATAGCATATTTAATTTAATTATATTTGTTTCAACATGAGTAATTTTTTTTTTTTTTAATTTAGCACTTGGTTTTTTTTGACTTTTTAAATCGAGAAGAACTAGTTGCAGTTGAAGTCAATCCATGTTCGTTTGTAGAAAAGTTACCAGCTGTATACAAAAAAAAATTATTTGGCATGACATAAAAAATATATATTTACTTAAGTAACAGAATTGTGTAATAAATATAATTGTAGTTTTATTATTATTTTTTACCTACCTTCATTATCACAACAATAAATTATTTATCTTAAAATTACAAATCTTTTGTTTTTGTTTTGGATTTGTCTGGTTCCAATATTTAAGTTTCAAGTTTATTTTAATCAAAAATCCTGCCAAACATTTCAAAAATTTCAAATTTTTCGTGCAGAATCCACCCTTCGGAACCTGTAAACACATTTAAAATCATATTAAATAGGAATGAAAAATGTTACCGGACAATGTTATGGAAATGTTCATTGGTGATGGTAATGCCACAGATCCCTTTTATCTTTCCTATGACCTATAATCTGGAATACTGTCGTCACCTACCCGAACACTAATAAAATGTAACAGACAGTAAATATATCCAACAAACTTGGCAGCTATCTTTTTGCTGACTAATCCAGTGCGATAATAAAAATAATATGAATATAAAATGTAACACAATGAATTAACAATTTATTTATTTATCATAACATTCATAATCTTCGTTCTATTTTGACCTCTTTAAAGGAAGTATACATAAAATGTTATAATGAATCATAAGACACCTTTTTTTTTAAAAAAAAACAATGAGGAAACTCGATTTTAAGAAAAAGGATTTTCCTTCAAAAATACATAATAGTCTAAGCTGTTATTATCCTGTGTTATTGACATGGGTTTTCATCGGTGGAGATTATCAATTTGCTATTAATTGTATTATTAGTATTATCATAATTTATCAGTCATATACATTAAAGTAAGTGCAACTAGTAGGATCAACTACAGAAACTTTAAACTATTAGTTGTGTTGCAAGTTCCTACAAAAGACTTATTTTATATTAGAGTTTATATGATAGAAAAAAGTTACATAGCCACATAGGTAAGTAAGTTCCTACACGGAACATGACGGAAAAAAATATTATTTATAATTATATTTCATAAATTAATATTACATGAAATATGCTATATTTTTTTGTAATAAGGGTAAAAATGTATTAATATACAAATGTATACATGATATATATTTAATTGTAACCATGTACAGTATTTTTTTTTATTTTTGTAAGAGAAAATATACAATCGATATCAGATTTAGTGAGTACCTATACATGGGTTAGGTGTATATGTATATATGTGAGTTAAGAAAACAATAGAACATGAGTTACGTAATATGAGGAAAGAAGCCACTCAGTAATGACACTTTTAAAAGTGGCGTCATTTCAGTTTTTATGAGAGGGGGCAAACGTTTTGAAAAGCACAAAAGGGTAGGTAACTTTAAAAAAAAACCGCTCGTAAGAACAAAATATATTATGTTCCTTTTCCTTCATAACACATAAATACATACCAAATTGCATGCACGTCCTTGCGTGCGACGTGCGTCTAAATATAAATATCAAAACATATTCCAACAATTAAAAGTAATTAGGTACCAATTTTTAATTTATCATTGAGTGACAATTATTTCTTAGTAGGTACACAATTTAATATTTTTTTAAATATTTAAAAAATAGTCATGTTTTTGCGCTCATGAAATATATAATAATACCCCAAGATATAGGGACATTACACCCAATATTCTTAATAACATTTGGTTTAGCAAACTAGATATGCATAGATCACATATTCACATTTCACATATTACGCAATTGTCGCAATTTAACAGATTACGCATAGGACATTTTCTATTACCTAATCATTCGTTCAAACTTGGTTTAAACAACTCTCCATTTTGTACACTTTATCTCAATGAGTGTACTTGTGATCCATCGACCTTCCCTGCTCTGATATCCGAACGTCTAGTCTTAATTAATTCTCTTAGATCTTTAAATTGTCCCTTTAATATCCATTCTATTCTCAATACTAATTTCATCTTCACTATTAAAAGTATTAATACATTTATTTTGGATGCTGGTTTCATTATATACATAATTACCTATGTGCTTAATTTAATTTAATTTGTACTCTTCTATTATATAACTGTTGAGCTATATTAATAAAATATATATAAATATATATATATATAATACACAGAAACCTCGTCGGTATCTCGAAACTTCAGTCTCTATAGAGTATAGGTACCGAATTTTTTTTCAGTCCCGATCATTCAATCTCGTATCTTAAAAATACATCGGTAGGTAACTCGAAGTTTCGATAGGTAGGTACATCAAATTTTTGTTTGGTTACTCAACACTTCAAAATACCGAGGATCCACTGTAGGTAATGGTTAAACAAGAACAACCGGGCACCGCCCCAGCCAAACAATAACCCACGTTGCCACCCCCTCCCACCCAAATGACTTCAATTTCATTTAGGTATTGTGTACTTGTTAGATTACTGTATTATATTCCTAATGGAGCGATGAATGTATTGATTTAACAATGATGCATATTTCTGTAAATGTCAATAAAATTGTATTCGTTGGGTCAAAAGGCTTGAAAATTGAATCCAAGTCTCCTAAAGTCCTTATATATTGTTACTATAGGAGTTGAAAAATATTAAAAATACGGAAATAGGAAAAAAAATCCCCAAAGCTATCCCTAAATGTTGGATACAACTGTCAAAAATAATAAAAAATATATGAAATTCGAATGATAATTATGATAATATATAGGTAGGTCAGACCTTAGTTCTGCATAAAATTAAAAAAAATTAGGTCTAAGAACATATATTTTACAAGTTTATAGTATTAGTTCGCTTGCGTATGTTATTACTGACAGCTGTTAAAAAATCTCCAATGGTCAAGTTATTTTCATTTTGTCTTTTAACAAACTTTTTTAGTCGGATGTTGACAGTATTATAATGGCCTCTTTTCGCACTACTCTCTACGGGTTTACCTAAATCATTCAATGCTAACTTGGTTGATCGGCTTGACCTTTCATTTTTAATTATTTTTATCAGTTTTCAAATTTAATTAAAGTATTTTAAAGTATATTATTATATTTTATACACACAATGACTTATCAAAAGAAATTTTGTTGGCAAAAATGAATTTAACCTAGTGTTAGTACTAGTGGCTTACTGGCTTATAGTAAAATAAATAACTTTATTTACAATAATATCAAAATATACTGAATAATATTATAGGCTGATTGACCGTCTTCACTTAGAATTTTTTTTCGTGTACAATGAATAATGATTTTATATCATTGAATTCAAATTTAACACCATCCATTATAGTGACCCACTTGTAAGGTGCTGCACAGCAGAGCGACTTAACCGCTTTTTTTATTTTAGTTTTTTCAAAGTCATAAACCTCTCCATGCCCTCATTAGTCTTACGTAGATGTTTTTAATTGAAAAATGTTGTATTACACACGAAAAATAATATGGAAACAGACTGTGCACAATAATGCACTTGGGTGTAAACAAATTATACAATTTACAATTTTTTGGGATATTTAAAAATAGCTACCTACCTATAGTTTTTGTGATTTGGTTTTCATTGGACGCTTCTGCTATGTTTAGTGCATTTACCAAGTGCGTGTTGAAGTATATTAAGTACACTCCTCGTCTCTTCCACTATTTAGTACTTATTGTATTGTATTGTTTTGGTTATTGGTTTGTGTCATGTCACATGCAGTCTCTAAAATATCCAAATGTTCGTATTACACATATACACACATAGTCATGAAATTTGAATCGATCAAATATAAATAAAAAGTCGATGCTCTAAAACTAGCACCAATATACCAACTTTTTTATTTAAATAAAGCGGAACCTCTATTTGGCAAACTTGCAGAAGGTTATTTAAAAACAATTTTGAAATAGAAGTGTTGTTGAAAAGAAATGTTTTTTGTCATTTATAAGACTAATTTTAAGAGTACAAAATGCATGTCAATAATAATAGGTATTTTATAATATTTTTAAATAACTAAAAATTAAAAAATTATTTAAAAGTAAATTATGGTATTATTTTGGACCTTATTGAATATTATGTAGACCCCCTGCAGGCTCAACTGGGGTGTGGGCCCGGGCATGTCCCGTTTCCGCCAATTCCTATTTGGGAACCATGTCAATTGTTACATATTATTATCGTTATAAATTTTAATACAAGTAGATAATAATATTAGTCGAATATAGACACAATTTTATTAGTTTTTAAAATATTATATAGTCAAAAATATATTAAAATATAGTCTCAATAGAGTTTTGAAAAACCGCATATCATCATTTTTAAATATTTAAAAATACTGCAATGCTGAATGCTCTACTAGGTAGTAGTAGTGGTACTTATGATATAATATATATATATATATATATATATATTTATATTTATATATAACCTACCGCCTCTTGGACATTGTGGAATAGAGTAAAACACAATAGGTACCTACTACCTAGTCTAATATTAATATATTATTACTTATTAGTCTTGAATATATAGAATATAGATGAATATGTCTTGCATTTTAAACTGTAAGTTGTATATACATAATTTTTCAAGTTGATACTGTTTGTTTTTTCGCACTGTTGTCTGTCCGTACTAAAATATTATCGTGATACTTGCAATATAGCGGTAAATGTACTTTCAGAGTATCTGATTTTCGCGGTAACGACCTGATAATACAATTTCGGAGTAATGTAACGTCGAATTTGTTCGTAGCAAACACCGCAACCCGGTACAGTCGGGCCCATAGACCAAGACCTATGGGCTATGGCCGGCCACCGGGTCATTGAGGGAGCGCTTCTGGGCGGCGACCAAAACTCGTTCGATCTCGCGCATTGCCATCACTAAATATAGCTAGATGGTAGAATGGGAGAAATTTGGGTACGAAAACGCGGATGTCAATCACTTGTATGCTCGAAAGAGTAGCGCCTTTCAGTGGCCAGAGTACACAAGGTAGTAGATTCCTTGCATGTATGATGTTCGGTACCATGAATAATATGTATACCAATCTTAATTTATATTTAATAGTATATCTTAATTTCTGTTACATGTCTCTAAATATTTCGCAATGAAAATAGTTTTATTGTAGTTATGTAACACAAGTATAGCAAAACAAAAGTTCACCAAGAAAGATTTTAATATTGAAAAAAAACTATTTCCTGCCAAACACAGACAAAGTGAACAAGTTCAAATATTTTTTTCAAAATTAAAATCGGACTTCCTTTTTGCTCATTGGTCTAAATACACAAACGACCCGATTTCAACAGCTGAAGCAAATAGTTTGATAAGTTTAGTATTTTAGTATGTAAGATGGAAGATAAATTTACTTAGGTACATAAAAATATTTAATAAGCTCCTATAGAGGTAGAAAATACTTTCATCTAGTCTTTCACAAACAAAGAAATATTTATTGGTGGTTGTACAGAGCCTGAGTGCCTGACACATACGTTATATCATTAAATAATAATAATAAAGAATCGTAAAAAATTTAGCATAAAATATTATTTCAGACTTTTAAGGTCTGATGCTCCTTATATCATGTAAAAACTATTTTGTAAGTTCTACTGTCAGCATACAATTTTTTAATTTAAAAAGTTCAATTCACATTGTTGAAATGAAGCACAACAATTTGCAAACAAATAAATAAAACCAAAAATGTTGGGAATAGATTTTTTTATTTCTTCCTTTTTTTTTGTATTTATATATATATTTTTTAAATTTCTATTACGAAACAATTTTAAAAATTGGACTTACACTTCATTTGAAAAAAAAGAAAAACATTTCATAAATTACATATTTTATAGGATTAGTATGTTCTTTCTGAGTTAACTGTACGATTTATTTTTCTTACAAAATTTAAAATATCTATCATCAAAGATCTATTATTTAAGGGTGAATGAGGGAGGAGGAGGAGGGGGGGAAATGTATAAAGTAAACAAAGACTTAAAAGTAATAGTTATAAATGAAAATTATAAAAAAATCTAATATTTAAATTGAATAAATTGAATAAATAAAAAATGTAATATTAAATTGTTAACATTCTAATAATAACAAGCATACATTTATATCGGCATTATTTTCAAACACAAGTACTCTATTATTTTCGATTACAAAAAAAAAAAAAAAATTAATCATTTTGTTCTCGTCCATTCACTGGATGATTATTATAATAATGTATCTGAAACCGACAGATTAAAATGTTTTCTTATAAATCGATACTATTAACATTTCGATTACATACATGTTTATATTTTGTACTATCATAAAAAGAAAATGATCAACCCAAATGTATAATTGAACATCTACATATTACAAATAGCACAATCTTTTTTTTTTTTTTATTATTCTTTAGTTGTTAATTATTATAAATATTCATATATTTTAATAATTATGATAAAAAAATTGACACAGAAAAAACATGCTTAATACAAATAAAAAGCGTACAAGAACTTTCAAATCACTGTTTGGGATAGATTTCTGACATAAATATTATTATACGATACTTTATTATTATTGTTTTTTTTTTTAAATATATATATATTGTAATATAAATTGATACCTAAAGAACACGACTATTATAAATTAGCGTCTTGCATAACATAAACGAGTTCATGAAACTTTTATGACACTTAGTCTCTACACGCATATTTATAAAGTATTACATTAAAAGATTTAACATTATTCATTAGTCGCCAGAGGTTTGTCATCTATACATTCTGTGCTTTGTGGTTTTGAACTACTGTCTATTTTTTCTTCGGTTTTTGAATCAACATTTGCATTAGCGTTATCAATTTTATTGGGTATAGGCAAGGGAGGTTCAACAATTAAACCTAAAAAATAACACAACACGTCATATAAATATAAAAATAAGTAAATGTCAAATTATTTTAAAATTAAGGTTTTGTTTTCATACCTGCATTAGACACATAATAGTTATTAGAGGTTTGGCTTTTGTTCATTAAGTGTTGTATTGGAGCACAGTTTGGTTGCATTCGCATGTTTTGTGGTGGAGGTGGAATACGCTGTAAATATTGGAAACTTGATACAGGCCTTTGAATAGGAGTTGGATACGGAGGTGCGATTTTACCAGCCATTGATCCATTATTACTGTTGTTCATGTTCATTCTAGGTTGCTGCATCAAGGGCTAAAATAAAAAATAGATGTATACTTATATAATGACTGTATTATCACTACACAAAACTGTGAATACAATTTTTTCATTGGATTCTGAAAGATATCATGCCAGTCTTAATTGCTCTATAACATCCAGTACCCAACACTTAAGACACACAAGCCTAGTTCAGGCCACAAACACTGGATAAATATTATGTTATTCAATAAGAATTTAAAAAACACTTACCAACTGATTATTTTGAGTTGCGGAGACTTGATAATTACTATATTTTCCTTGCATAGCCTGATGAGTTTGTTGATTGGAATTCATCAATGTCTTATTAGCTGAAAATTATTTAGTAAATGTTAGCAACTAATTTTTCACTGGAATAAACATGAAAGACTTACTATCAAAGTATTGCTGCTGCTGTTGTCTGAATAAGTTGGAAGAATACATTGGATTTCCTAAATCTTGTTGATTTGAGATTCCAGACTTTTGAAGGTCGTTTGTACCATTTCCACCAGCCAAATTTCCCTTTATGTATGGGACTTGTCGATACTAGTTTAATAAATAGTTTTGTCAAGTACAAGTAATAAGTTAATAATTTAAATTTAAAACCTAATTTTAGATTGAAGTTCATAACAAGTTTTAGTTAAAAAGATTCTAACCCTCCATATGTTTTCTCTGCCATTCAACAAATGTATAACATAGCAAATCAGTGTTCAGCAGAATTTTGTGTTGTTGGATTTAAATGAGTATACAATTTAATGCCTATAAGATGCACTAGATAATATTCTTATACCTATCTAAGTTTAATATAAGTCAATTTCATTTTAATATTTATGTTATAGATTGGCATCCCGCTTAAGCCTACCTATAATATAATCAACAGTACATTCATCCGCAATCACATAACCAAGAGAGTTGGCTAGGTACAAATAATAAATATGTATACAGGAAGAACCATTATGAATAGTGAAGTATCGCGACAGTTGTGGTACTTAAACTACCGGAAAAAGGATCCGTACAAAAATTTGAACTTATCTCATGGAAATCCTACAAATTATGGGGTCATATAAAAAAACATTTCAACAACTATTATATAAAACGATAATACAATATAAAATATAATTATGTGCATTAATGCACTAATAATAGTACTTAGGGATGCTGCGTAATAGATATTCTGAAATGACACCACACGCAGGATGTGCACTCATATAAATCATATTGGAGCGTAGGCCCAAGCATTTCTCGAAACGATAACTAGAGGATCCAACATTCATGGAAAGGATACTTGGATTGAGGGGGCAAGGAAAAGTAGAGAGTCGGCCTACACAGAAGTCCCGAACAGCCCATATTCAGATGTGATTTGACCAAACGAGCCAGAGCACCTTCACGCCAGTCAGTCTATTGATTTATTATTTTGGACTTAGAATTTCATTTAAAAGTACACCTCATCCTCTTCTTTTTAACGACACCTGTAGTCGTCAGACCACTACATTAATATTTTAAGTTGAAATCAGAAAATTGATTCTGCTGAACAAAAATGTACTGTATCGTAAGGTTGAATGATGAAATCAATGCATTCCCTTAATATAAAACATTTATATACTTAAATAAAACAAAAATTAATTTTTAATATTTGTGTCACTTAATTGACTTTAATACAAAATATTATTTTATAATTGTATAACTGTTATGTATTTTAATTTTTGCCAAAAGATATTATATATATAAGCTCCTGTACTAAATCCCAAAATTACCTGTGACGTATAACTTTGCATATTCGGGGGCGGTGCATTTTGAGAACCGAATGCGGCTGGAATTCCAAAGGTATTGCCACCAGATGCGCCAGGAACCACTTGTGGTTGAAATGCAGATGGAATATAACTAGGATTTGTAGGTCCTGCTAAATTAATAAAATAAGATTAATAATCGATATTACATATTGACCATAAAATGATAACTTACTTGCTGAATTAGTAGAGTATAGTGACGAGGAAGTTTGCAATGGTGTTGCTCTTGAATTATTCATGGAATTGAATGGTTGGTTGAATATAGGATCAAATGGCACCAAAAACTAAAAATAAAATAATATAAGAGAAACGAGAAACAAAAAAAAAATTTTTAAATTATTTTACAGGTGAAGGTTGAGGTGTTGTAGCATTATAAGTATTTTTATTTCCGATTGTTCCAATTTGCTGTGAGGACTGTTTAACTTGCGAGGAAGAAGAATTAGTACTGCTCGGTATTAATACTGGGTTAATGTTTGTATTTAATTGCTGACCATTGTTGTAAGCCTAAACAATAAGATATATATAATAAATTATACTGATTATTATAATCAAAAATTGTTTTCAAATGTTAACGCACAGGTCCCATTCTAAATGGAGATATAGACGATTGTAATACTTCCGAACCACCTTGACCAGCTGGTGAACCAGCATGAATAAACATTGATGGATTATATTGATTCATATTTTGATTCAAACCATTAGATTGAAGACCATACGCAAATTGATTATATTGAGACCGTGCTGCACCACTAATAACCTAAGAAAAGACATAGATATGAGAAAAAGTTGAATTTTTTTAGATGAACTTAATATATAAAATACTAAAAACTAATTTTAAATAAATATTTTATTTACATTAAATTGAAAGAATTATTTTTGAATTGAAGTAGTTATTTTTTTTAGTTGACTTACAGTTTGGGAAGGTTCTAACAATGAATAAACTTGAGGAGCAGAAGGTGACGGTGGTGGCATTGTTGTTGTTGAGTAATGTTGTTGAGCCGAATTAAACAAAATAGCTGATGAAGGAGATTGTCCAGTACCAGCAGACACAAATTGTTTAGTCATCATTTCTACTCCAGTTTTATTATTGGTATTTAATATTAAATGTGTTTGTTGTTGTTTGGCAATGTGTGGACCATACATATCAGGTAATCCATCACTATTTTCCATCATTATCTAGAATACAAAAATGTCTTAATGAATATAAAAATAACCTCACATAAAAATTAAACGAACATTCACATAATAATATACGAACATAGTACTATAATATACTACTAATTTTATAATTATTTGTATTACTTGTAAATTCATGTGTGTTGCTTGTGTTGGCATAGCATTTGCAAGTGGTGTAGTTGATGTATGTGGTTGAGGTGTTGTAGAACTGAAAACATGTGTACTAGTTGATGACTGTTGCTGTTGCTGTTGTTGTTGCTGTTGCTGCTGCTGTTGTTGTTGTTGCTGCTGTTGTTGTTGTTGTTGTTGTTGCTGCTGCTGCTGCTGTTGTTGTTGTTGTTGACTCAATGGGGGTGATAATGTACCCTGCGGTTGAGGTTTAACCTTGAGAAATATAAAATTGTTATAAATGACATATTACCTCACTGACAGCCAAGTATTTACCTTGCATACGTTTGTGGTAGCAGCATTTGGATCTTGTTTGAGTTGACTAGCAGCAGCCATGGACACTGGAATGTAAGAGCCGGCAACATTTTGTAACTGAGGGGCAGGGCTAAAATTAAAAAAATATAATTACATAATTTGTGATATACAGCACAACTTCACATTTATTTATGGGGTTTATACCATGTAACGGGTGTTAAAAAGCAGCTATGAACAAATTGTAAATCTACGTGTTAATTACAACAAAAAGTGTCACGTACCAAAGTACATACCTGTACACTTGCTGATTGTGAACTCTTTGTTCATCGATAACAGAAATTTCTGATTTATCGTGTTGTCCACTACTAGCAGTGCTATAAACCGTATTAAAAGCACTATCAGTAATGTTTTGCTGAACTTGTGGATTAGATTCTGGTTTATCATCCCAAACCTATACCAAAAACAAATTAAAAAATAAATGTTAAGTTAAATAGGAATAAAAAGTGATCAAAAATATAGCTCAACCTTAAAAATTTAATAAATCTTTGATCAACTAATGGATACGATTTAATACCAAAATGAATATGATAATTAAAATTGATTTGTGTGCATGGTTAACAGTTAATACTGTGAATTGTTTAAATTTAGTAAACACTTATTCTTTTCCACAATTCTTTAAAATAAGTAAAGTTATTTATCTTTTAATTTGAAAAGCAACCTATACATATTGTTTAATAACCAGTAATTTTTGTATAAAACACAATCCTACTTCAGATTATGAAAATGCAAATATAGGTAACCATTTTATAAACAGTTTGATTCATAACTAAATAATTAATTATAATAGAAAAAACAATTAAGAAAGTAAGCATACTCTGGGTGAAAAAAAGAAAACTAGGATATTAAGACAAATGTACAAATTGTCCAATTGTCCGCTACTTAAAAATAATTTACAGGTCATGTAACAGCTTAATATCAAGAAGCAGATATTAAAAATTATTAAAATATGTCTTAAAATAAAAAAAATCATTCAAATCAAGCATCTTATCATTTGCAAATACCTTTTTAGTGCCGGCTATCATAGTTTTTAAGTCACTTGCTGCTAATGCTGATGGTCCAGTGTGCATTGACCTGGTATGGGCTGCCATTGCCATAACATCCTTGTTTTCTGCAGATAAATGACCACCACTTTGGGTAAAATCAGACTCAAAGTCGCCAAATCCAAGATTTAACTCAGAACTTTCATCATTCTAGTGTAAAAAGGATAATGAACACAATATAATTACACAAAATTATTGAATAAATAGGTACTAAACCAGTATTTAAAAAAAAAAAAAAATCAATTTAAGCAAAACACTAATAGTTATGATTTATAACATACTTGAAAGCTCATAGACATTTGTACAGCATCATTTAATTTAGAGTCTTTACTATCAGATTTGAATGCTCTAAAGCAAGTTTCTTGAGTATCTTCATTAAAATTACAATTATCTAAAACCAATTGATTTAATCAAAAATTTTGTTTTAATTGTATAATTATAATATTTTATCACCTTTTTCATTGCGCTGCTTGATATTGGAGTTATATTTATTTTTAGATTCTCCACATGGTTTTGATTTATACGTGGTATTTTCAAATATAATTGTTTCCATTCGTTGTGAAGAATCAAGAATACCATTTTCCATAACCTTATCAAATATTATAAATAACAAGGATTAAATAATTATTGAATTTCTTGGAACACATAATACAATAAATTGCTCGTTTAGAATAAAATTGTATTTTATACAGTTATAAATATACATACATTGGGTGAAGATTTTTCTTTATTTGAAGGTAACCTTTGAGTTGTCTGTCCAGGAATTTCTTTAATTTCAGTTAAACTATAATGAGATAAAAATAATTGTTATTAGTAATTATGAACAATATAATCAAAACACATCACAAAACATTAAAAAAAGTACACATTTTACCAATACCAATAAAATAAATTGTATTTACTTCTTTATAATTATAACTTATAACTCATTTATATTCAAAATATAGGTTCATATATAAGGTTTTTCATAAAGAGCTGTTTTTAAATGCTGGGTAATTTATTGTCATTAGGCTAGTGAGACTTTTCTTATAATTTCATTAATTTATTGGTGTTGAGGTTTTAAGTGATCGGCCAATATATTGTGTATTTTTTCACCGTGAAGCACTATACAATTGAGCAACGTATTTTGTCAATTAAAATCCATTATGAGCACAGTGTGTTGTGACAACTTTTAAGAAACTGCATACGTTCCTTGTCAATTAATTCTTATGTCCTGACCATCATCGTTATTACTGTTGAGGTCGGTGTTTCACAGTGCCCAAGGAGATTGCGTAAATTCTTAACAGTGACCGCAACAAAGTTGCCATGTTTATAATGGGGTTTAATGGACAAAACACGTTGATCGATTGTAAAGCGCTCCATGACGGTAAATAAACCGAATACATAATATATTGGTGAATCATAAAAATCTCAACAACTATGGATTGCAGAAAATATAAGTTCACGAGTCTCACGAGCCTAACAATAACAAAATTACTCTGCATTTAAAAACTGCGTTCTTCATAAAATATCCCCTTAAAATAAAACAATGTTAAATTAAAAATTAATGTCTAATAATAATATAATCAATATGCCGTAATACCTATTCGGTCGGTTATTAGATTGTGGAGCAACTGGCTTATTAACATTAGGCGACTGTGCTCTAAGAGCATGAGTTATTGGTTTGTCCCAAGCATTTGTTTGTGGAGGAGGTGGAGGATTGTTGCTAACCATAACAACAGTATCTAAAAAAAAATAAAACTATTTAATTTATGTTATATTTTAATAGTTTTAAGTTATAATATTATGTATTTTATCAAACCTTTAATAATGGGAACGTTTGAGTCATCTTGACCAATTTGTGGCTGACTTTTTTGACGTTCATACCTCTGATTAGTTTGACCAGGTTTAGCTGCATTATTATTTGAATTAGCTCTAGATGTTGGCTTAGAAGAATCTTTACGATTACTCTGATTAGTTAAACGTTGAATTTTTTGTTGAGAATCGCTCAATTTTCTCTGGTCCTCTTTTTTAATAGATCTTCCATCTTGAGAAGTACTTCCTAAAATGATAAATGTATTAATGAAATATAAATATTTTAATATTTATATATTATTAAATATTATATTAAATTTACCACTATAACTACTCTTAGGGTCATTAATAGAAGTAGCTGATGTCAACTTTTGATTGGATTTTTCAGCATTACCAAGTTCTTTAGGCTGATCCTTTTTATCATAACTGGATCTTTTGTCACCCCTTAAGAAAATATGAATAGTTATTAGAATTAAGAACTATTTATAGAAACTATACTAAATTACCTTGATGCTAAATATGTACGACTACTTAATCGCCGATTACTACTTTTTTGTTGAGCTTCATAATCACTAGGTTCACTAACTGAATCCCAATGGTCATCTTGTTTTTGACTATTAAGAGGTCGATTATTTTGTCTAGAACCGAATCGATTTTCACCACTTCTACGGTTTGTATCTCCAGAAGTTGAAAATGCATCTGTTTTAGATGGTTTAGATGATGAAGTTTTACTTCTAAGAGAACCAGAGTTTGTGTTTAATTTATTTTTCTCAACACTTTCATCAATACTATTTTTTTGACCGCTACGTCCATTTAATGTACATGATTCTAAACGTACTCTTCCTCTCTGCTCAGATCTTTGACTATATCCACGTAACGTCGATTTATCAGAATAACGATCATTTTGTCTAATACTTCCTCTGTTTCTATCATCATTTCTATTTCTATCATCTCCACGATTTCTGTCATCATTTCTACTTCTGTTTTCACCTCGATTTCGATCATCTCCTCGATTCCTGTCTTCTCCACGGTTCCTGTCTTCTCCACGGTTTCTGTCATCTCCACGATTCCTGTCGTCTCCACGGTTCCTGTCATCTCCACGATTTCTGTCGTCACCTCGATTTCTGTCATCGCGTCGAGGGGGCCCTCTGGATCGTTGACCTTCTTCATAAGACTCCGGCCAAGCATTTTTTCTATTTGACCCAGACCTGGAAACTGTTCGAGAATTGATACTCTGATGATATGATGAACGTGATCCAACATAGCGGTCAGATCTCATCCCTTTTTGATGAGATAATGTAGAAGTACCAGAATTGTTTTCTAAAGATGATTTTGGTTCTAGAAATATTTTACTTAATTAGTTGTTTCTACTTTGTACGTTTCTACTTTCTCCAAGTAACAGGAGCACCTTAAACGTTTTCAAACCCCCTTCCAAAATTAATGTCAATCAATACGAGATGTAACCAAATCATAAATAATAATCTAAATGTTCTGGATTTGATAAAAAGCCCATACCTATCCAATACTTAAATTAAGTTATTTGGCAATTTCAAATTTAAAAAGAATATATATTCTATTATGTAGCTAAATAGAAAACAATTGCTTCACCAGTTCTGTAGGTCATTTGAAACTTTTATTAATTAATTTCAAGAATAACTTCTGCGCTCCTGTTTCTTAATATTAACTAAAAAAAAGTTCAAAAATAAAACCTATAATTCATTTCTAATGTAAATACCTGATAATTTGTCGTCATCATTTTTTTGACCACTTTTACCACCTTTTGTTTCCTGGTCAAGTTTTTGTTCTTGCAATGTTTTATTTTTATTATTAGTTGGAGCTAAATCCCAAACAGATTTGTCTTTAGTAGATAAATCGTCACCCTAAAATAATATTTAATTAAACATTAATATAATATGCACGGAACAGCAAATTTCACAGTATCAAAAAGGAACTAAATTCTACATTTAAGAATTAGTGTCAGCTCAGTACCTAAAGGGTGGCCAGGATGCATTTCTTCAGAAGGGCCCCAAAAATGTTATTTCATTAGATGAGAAAAAAGTATACAATTATATACTTATAAGAAATGTAACATTTTTAAAGGTACCTTATTTAAAATAAACTAACAATAAGTTAAGAGTAATTATTCATTATTCAAAAAAATCATATCAATACCTTATATAACACAACTAAATATTTTTTAATGCCATTAAAATTGAGTAATTGATTTTCTTTATATAATTATATCAGTTATATTTTAAGTTGACTAGAAGAGTTAGAAATTATATGAATTAATTTTTAACTGAGTCAATCAAAATATCCTATTTGATGAACATTAGAATCAACATATTAAGATGTTTTTGGTGTAAAGAAGACAGATGTTTAGTTTTAAATATTTTCAGCTTCAAAAATATTCTTTCACAGGTCAGTGTTGATAGTAACAGCTACACAAATTTATATTAAGTGAACAAAATACAAAATATATTAGATTGGTATGAAAACTCTTGAAGAAAAATGAATGCACAGTATAAACATTTGGATAATTATAAAGTGCATTTGCTACATTTAATTTGTTCGGTGGATTTAACTTCAATATCTTCACCTTCATCAATACTTGTAATTTTAAAAGATTTAGATTTATTATCATGAAAATCATTTTTAGATACACTTGGTATAAAATTGGTACATTGGCAAGCAAACTGCTATAACTCAATTGCAATGATCTGTTGGTCTAAATCTGCTTATTTACTTATTGTACTCAATGAGTCCTTGGAGTTCAAGATCACCAATAAAAGAAAATGTTTCTAACCACTTTAAATCTTTAAATAACATTTCATTAGGTACAAATCGTGATTTTATGCTATTAAGAATAGTATCTAAAACAGAATAAGCATTTGAACAATATTATAAATTATAATGGTATAATATATAATAATATTCAATATCCAATATTCATAGCACTATCGAGGAAAACAAAAATATGGCTGGGGGCCCCGGATGCGTATGTGGTCAGGCGGCCACTACAAATAATAGAAATTTATTTTTGTTTTGTTAAAATTTCACTCGCAGTTATGAAAAATTGAACCACAAAATATAGTTGAAAACCACAAGAAATATGATGAAAATAATATTCATTTAAAAAAGTTATCTACATATTTTTTAGTGTTGCGAATTGTTTTGATTGTGTATGCATGTAAACTAAACTAATATTTATAGTTATGCACTTACTTGATCATTTTTCTTCATATCCTTTCTTTCACTTTTTACTAATTGATTTAAATTCCGTTTAGGTTCACTGGTCAATTCACAAGCTTCAAGTTTCTCTTGAGTTATAGGTCCAGGTATATATTTTTTACCCTAATATAAAATTAGTTATAGATTTTATAAAAACAATTACGATTATGTATTGAAAATACATACATATTGGCCCGATGAATTCATTTCATCTTTATAGAAATCTTTACCGAGAGAATTTTGTCTCCAATGATAAGCCTCATCATCAACTTGCCTATAAAACATCAATAAACAATAAAAACATATATTATTACCAATACTAAACTAAACTTACACATGATCTTTGTCAATATCCTCTGGAGTTTCTAAAGAATCTCGAGAATGATATTTTGATACTTTTGTAAATTCTTTTTTATCAGCATCATAATTATCATCAGCTGATTTCTTTACATTACCGCCCGCATCCTATAATAAATAATGTTTGATATATAAAATAGAATTAAGTACAATAAAATATTAAAAATACTAACATTTCTTTTGAAATCACGCCTGTGATCATAATTCTTTCTATTGTCATCACCTCTATAATCACTATGTGTATATTTATCATTTTTGTCTTTAGCATCTGAACGAACCTTTTCTCTTCTGTATCTATTTAAAAAGACAATTAAAGTCAGTTTATTGTTTTTGCTCATACAGTATTGATTTTGAAAATGCATTTTATAAATGTTACTCATACATACAACTATTGAGTGACCATTATCTATTGTTTTTGTATAATAATGTTACTAAATTAACTCATCATAGACAATTTACATTGTTTTGTATATTAATTCTATCAGTCAAAATTAGAAATCAAATATATATGTTATGGTCAAAGTGTATAATTTGGGCATTGCGCACATGCTCGTCATATTTGGGCAAAGCTGAATCTGCTTTTAATTTGAGTACATTGCTTGGTCATTGTTATACAATGCTTAGTTGTTTGTGGGAAGTATAAGTTTATCGCAATTACGCCTAATTTTGTTCAATAAAAAACAATAATTATGAAATTGGTACCATGAAGGTATACTTCAACAACTTAACACTAGAAATTAACTTTAAATATGCAGAGTTCTTTGTCCAGATTGAAATAATACCAATAACATCTCTGATATCATTAAGAGAAGCGGCTAGAAAATGTTCAAATTTTGGCGGTCAAGGATATGACCGGTATAACTGTAAATAGCAATGCAAGACAAACAAATGGAAGTGTAGGGCTGCAGGTAAACTATGTACTTCTAAATGTCATGATTGCTTAAGTTGCAAAAATAAATAAAAAAATTTGTTCATATTCATAAAATAAATTATTGAAAAATTAATAAGACAACAAAAGTTGTTTTATACATTTTTAATAAATTGTATTGCCCACTCTTCAGCGGTCATTCTGTACAATGCCCTGGCAAAGTGTGTAATTATCCACATTGTCCATTACAAGGCCCAATGTACTACAACGCCCAATTATACACTTTGACCGTAACATATATTTTAAATTTTAGTATTGCTTGAACTATTTTTATTTTAATAATAAATAATCACAATTTTTGGAAAGACTTCATGGGAATCTTTTTATTCAACAATGCAAATAATTAAGTCAAAATATCGTTCGAATTTGACTGATGATAATCTCACAGAATTACTAAGAACTGCTCTTAAATCAATACAACTAGATCAAGCTTACTAAAAGAGTAGATAATACCACGTAACAAATTTAGCTAACATTTATTTCTATATATTATTATTTTTTTTATTTTTTTTTATTTATTGTTTTTCAAATTTAAATTTATCAGATTCGTTTAAGTGACATCCTAATTTAAATGTTCAACCTAATATTGTCCAAAGTTAATTAACCATCCAACATTTGTATCGACTTTAGAATTATAACATACCTATCAAATTCTGATCTTTTATCTCGTTTCAAACTCGATGATTTACTTGTATGATCATCTTCAACCCATGAATCACTTCTGTACTCGGAATATCCACTACTACTCATATCACTATCAGTACGACAAAGTGTATTTATACCTTCTAAAATAAACACACAAACCGTTAAATTAGAAAACTCAAAATAAAAATATTAAAACTTTACTTGTAGAAGAGACATTTTGAGCTTTAATATTGGTGTCATTGTTTTGTTCAAAGTGTTTTTGCAGTCTTGAAGGTAAATATTTATTATTAATTTCTTTATTGTCATTGCTTTCATCATATTTATCTTTTGATAGTTCAGATCGGCATTTTGAAGGATCGTCTGTGAACTCTTTTTCCTGCAATAACATTAAACCACCATTAAAAAAACCTGTCTACAACAATTATCTTAAACAAAATATGCAAGTTATTCTTCAAATCATATATAAATACCAATTACAATCACTACTATAACAATTTCTTATTTTCAGTTTTTGAAGACAAATTATCTTTATTTGTAATTGTAATTTAAAGCATTTTGACATACTTATTTTAATTTGTATATAAAATTTATGCACCTCAATATTATTTAGTGGAAACAGCACACTTTTAAATAATGAAAATATTTTTCTTTAGATTTCTGAACGTCAACAAGCTTATTATTTTAGAAAATTAAATTTTTTTGTATTATTAAATAATATTATACAATTAGTAAAACAAGTTTCAAATTAACAAAAATCATTCAAATAGAAATAATAAAAATAATTTTTATAGTTTAAGTTCATTCCCCTTATTATAATATTATACTGTACCTGTATGTATTTTAACTATATGTGTTTATTTGTACCTAATTGTATGTATTTGAAGGTGTATCTCTGCAAGTTTGGTAAAAGGACTACAAAAGTGTAAATTTGAATGATAGCAGATGTGGAGTTAATATTTTTTTAAATAAATAAATAAACAACTAAAATTTAATATTTTTATTTTGCATATTAAGGACATATAAATGCATATTTCTGTACTTGTATTGTATATTACATAATATGGCATGTACTGAAAAATAATGAATATTATTGATACTATTGGCCATGATTTTAATTTAGTAGTCCTCAATAATTTATGTTTCTACAATAAAAAAAGGATAAACAAATTTAAATGCTTTTACAAGGTTTAACTTTCAATCTATAAAATTAATAAATAATTCAATAACTTGGAACAAGAAGCCTCAGGGGTCATAATCATCTTGCAGAAACCAATTTTTTTTATCACATAAGCTAGCAAATAAAGATAAAAATTGTATTAAATATTATAAATAATATGAAATGTTTACTTTATTATCTTTATTTTCTCCATCCATTTTTTTTAATTTAGTTGCTTCTAGTTGTTGTTGCATTTCATAACGTTTCATCTCTTCTAATTTTCGATCTTTGGCACGTTGTAAGACAGCATTTAGTTCTTCATTTACTACACGTGCTCTTCCCAAAAACTCGTCGTCAATATCATCTTCTGTTTGCATTTCTTCCTAAAATTAATATTTAAAGTACTTTGTTAATAACATACATTTAATAATATTTAAAACAAAATAAAATCTAACCTGATGAGATGATGGTGGTCCATCTCTATAATATGACATATAATCTGAGTTATAAGATACAT
Organism: Myzus persicae; assembly: GCF_001856785.1. Classification (NCBI taxonomy): domain Eukaryota; kingdom Metazoa; phylum Arthropoda; class Insecta; order Hemiptera; family Aphididae; genus Myzus; species Myzus persicae. Next base: position 582,667 of record NW_019101569.1, read on the forward strand.
CTCCATTGATATTCAGATGCATGAACATACCCTCCTTAAAGAAAAAAAATATTAAAACTTAATATATTTAAAAAAGACAATTTTTACCTTTAAATTTTGAACTAGACTTGGATCACAATTGCCAATTTTATTACTTAAGTAACCTTTAGCATTATCGGATCTACTTCTGATATTACCATTCAATGATTGTTTATTTAATTTTTCATTCAATTGGTCTTCATCATCACTGAAGTCCAATTTTTTACTAATAAAACAAAACAAAATTAAATATTTATACTTAGCAATACAAAAATATATAGCTGCCAACAAGGCCGTAGCCAGAAAAATATTTCGGAGGGGGTTTTTTAATCTTAATTAAGATTAGATACTGTAGGTATTATGTGAGCTATACATTAGGTTTTACAAAAGTACATTAAGATTAGTTATCGCTTATCTAACACAATATAAATATAAAATATACCGTTAAACCGTTTTATTTTTGTATGTGTTGTAATCACAGTGACACGTATCAAATATAATAGGCATTTAAAACTATTCAATATTATTTCAAAAAAAAATTTCGGGGGGGGGGGTCTAAACCCTAACCCCCCTCCTGGAAACGGCCTTGGCTGCTAATGAAAAGATAATACAAGATTATTACTTGTAGTCAATTTCTCCTTGTATAGACCACCCAGTTTCTTTGGAAAGTTCATTCATTCTTTTTAAATCCTCTTCACGAATAATTGGAGGAGGTATAAGTTCCTTGATATCTGCTGTAGGTTTACTTAAAACACCATCTGTGGTCATTGATGAAGATGAATTATGGTGAAACATTTTTTCTGATGGATAAATATGTTGTTTGGTATGATATACAATATTATCTGATTGATTTGGAACCATCTAGTAATTTATAAACCTAATTACAAATATATTCTATTTACTTTTTAACTCTATTTAAAATCTTACAAAGTTAGGCAACATATTCCTCATAACTGGATTTTTAGTCATGTTATATTGCATCTGATAAGGATTCAGGCCGGCCGGGGCCCCGGCCACCCCATTTTGGACCGAATTGCTCCGTACGCCATTCACATTTTCTGTCCCTTAAAATAAATGTAAAAAGTTAATTTCTCAAAAACCTAAATTTTATGATTTAATGATTAGTATCAATAAACCACGGATAGATCAAATTATAGCTAGAATGATTTACAGCATAATCCCGAGTAAGCCCAAATATTAAAAATATATATAAAAAATATAGTTATGAGTATAATAAGTTGAATTGCTTTTGGTTTCAATTTAAAAGAAAACATAACATCGATGAAAAATATTTTTTTGATGTTTGAGATATAGGTACCTCAATAGAATGTTATTTTATTTTTCAGTTACAACATTTCATAAATAGTCAATACAATAAGTATTTTGTCATTAATATAATATTACAGAATAAGCAAAATAATTAAAAATTATCCATCCATAATAGTTGGGAGAATGAAAAGTGGCAGCCGATTCACACAATCCTGGTGGTGGATTTGTATGATGGTTTTGAAATATTAGATATGGATATAATTACTTAATACAAATGTATTAAAATGATGTAGTATACCAATTTGAGAACCCCTGATTATCGGGGGGAAAATGCTGAGCATCATATTTTCCAGCAGCCACTTTTTGATCTCCAGATTATAGCAGACAAATTGTAAAAGTACGCTGAACAATCTAGTTACAATAGGATTCTTATATCAAAATCTCAGTGATAATACTATATACAAGTAACTTGTTGACCTAATGCACTTGCTGCCCATGAAAAATGGCAACTCTTATAAGGATGGTGGGAGAAAAGAGCGAAAGCGACATTTATGATTAAAATCGGTTTATAAAATTAAGGTGTAAGTGACATAATTATAAGTAATTAATAATAACTATACATAATAATTATACATAATTATGGTTATAATCAACAGTTAAATGGTATAGCCGCCACCTATCAAATTAAAGCATAAGGGTCAAATAGTGGGCAAAAAATGTTTGTCCCGATTTAAGTGAAATAAACTATAGCAATCCTACACTAGCGAGGAATAAACCCGCAGTCATATAAACCTTGTCCTAATTCTAAATGAGGGTTAACCTAGTGGAAACACTTGCAACTAAAAACTTTAATTTACATACCGGAAGATGTTTGAGAATGATGAGGTTGACCTGAAACTCCAGTAACACTGCCGGCGCCTTGAGGCATTTGAGGTCGACTGCCACCTTGCATCCAACTTGTTTCGGCTATAAAATTAATAAGAGTTTAAAATATGTAAAATAATTGTCTATATCCTATTTTTACTTTGAGGACGAAGAGAAGGTCTCTGTTCTGTGTTGGCCTGTGTAGGTATATTTGTGTTTATTACATTTTTGTGTTCTCCACTTGAAGTAAGACTCGGAAATTCTTGTTGGAATTGCATTGTGCGATGTGCTAAATATGGGGGAGCAACTGGAACATCCACAATTTTTTTGGCCCATGTTTTGCCGTCGGCATGAGAAGGCTAATGATAGTAATACAAACATTAAAATAGTTTAGCTTCAAATTAAAAACAATTTAAACATACTCTTGTAGTTGTAGTGGTGGTAGTCACTTGCACGGAAGTAGGATGGGACGAAGCATGTTGTTGTCCCTGTACAGGCCCACTTTGGGACAGTTGAGATGTCGTCGTGGCAATAGATGTTGGCGGAACCTCTTTGCCCGCAGCCTAAAATATTAAATTTTATAAATATATAGATTTACCTAGTAGTTAAAATATTTTAATTTTGGAGAATTTGAAAACTTACCACAAGTGATTTCTCTATGACTGGTTTGTTCCATCCTCCACCACCGATAGGGACTAGATTGATCGTAGACTCATGGCTAGATTCGGACTTCTCACTTGGTAAATTAACAGGGTTACGAACACTGCGGATAACTTTTCCAATAGATTGCAATCCATTTTTACGTGGTGCTATGCTCTTATGTTGATTACTTTCTGTAGACTCACCCTAAAATTTCATTACAGGTTAATTCATAATTGCATACAGTTAATGAAATTATAATTATTATTGCTATAAAAGTAAGTCATTACAAACAAAAGTATTCTCTTACCTTATATAAACAATTTATTTTCAATGATTGAAATGAATTCTTTCCTTTGCTTTTCTCCCCCTTCAAACTGACCCCTGGCAATGTAGACATACTGTCTGCAAGGCACCATTTAGATTATACACTTGCCCGTAGAACGTACCTTTGATCTACAAACAAAAACAATTTTTGTTATTATTTTATTTCATTAATTAAATGGTAATGTAACAGAATGTTTTTAAAATATAGGTGCACTGTACATATATTAGTCTAGAGGTCCCCACCACTCATGCATCAGTTATTTTAACTAAAAAAGTATTAAAATCTATGTAGGTACTCGTGATATACGAGCATAGCCATGTATTTGAATATCTACATTATATTTTTATGGGTCACTAAAATACACTAAAAATTAATTCAATTATTAGTAGATACATCACAGACTATATTAAAATATTGTCTATGGATATATAATACATAATATTGATTATAATTATATAAGCAAAATAAAAAATAAATTGACGTGGTACCTACATAATAATTTTACACAAGTATATCAAAAATGTTAATTTTTAAGAATGTCGAGCTTGTGTAAATGTAATATTTTAATAATTGAGATTAACTAATACAGATTAAAAATACATATTGGCACATTGTAATAAGTAACACAATTAATTGCAAGTAGTTACCCACATATTTTATTATTTGTAGAACAAATATAATCTACCTATAGATATTTATTAAAATTATTTACCAAGGTATTATTAACCTATTTAGGTGCCTTATTAAAACTAAGTAATTCTTTTACATTAAACAAAACAATATATCTTTTTAAGATCAAAATTTATTTTTGTTCAAATTGATTATAACTTAATAATAATATATAAAATGAAAGTTTTGAAAACATTAATTTCTTATTAATAAATAATATTATGACTAATAATTTTGTCCATTTGTCCATGGTAGTCTATGATGACTTTAAAGAATATATAATACATTCAATAAAGTTAGTAGTTAGCTCAAAAGTAGTATCTGAATTATATTTTCCAAAAGTCACAAATACAATTAGTGCAAGCAAGCACAAGATTTTAATATCAACATAATTAAAAATTCAATTTTTCATAGAGTGATGTATTGAATTATATTTGATAGCCTATTAGTTTGTTCTATTTTATTGAAAGACGTAGACTACAGATGAACGATACTTCTTTGGATTTAAATAAATGACAAAGCTAACACTAACCTATTTGCTTACATACATTTATGAGTTCCAGTTAATTTTATCTAATAACCAAGTGTTGTAGGGTATATTAAAATAAAGATTCTAAATTTGAACAGCCAAAAAAACCAGTTATTAATAATAAATTCAGTAATTGAAGATAAAATATATTGATTTATAAATAATATATAGGTGTAATAGTCTTTAAGGATAACAATAAATTAATCAACAAGAATAAAATTAATTGCTCAGTCTACTTAAAAGTAAATAAAAAAATGACCCTAGACAATGTCATTAACATTTTTCTTGAGTCCTTGACCTTATAATTTTTTATTAGTTATTTTAAATTAAGGCAACATATTCAGAATTAAAACATTAAAAATACTAATCAGGATAAAATACTTTAACCTAGGATATAGGTATCAGAAGAATACTATAATTCAAAATTTGTAAGTAATATTATGCCATCATATTTATGAACCAGTTAATCAGGCTTAATATCCACTATTTTTTTTATGCACGTTATTTGTTGTATGCAATTTTTCCTTCCACAACGAAAAACTATTGATTTTTTTTTAAGAATTCCTTCAAAGTACTTATAACATGATTTTAAATTAATGACTTCAGCTAAATTATAAATTTACTACAATATCAGAAAATTCTTAAAACAATTTTTGTCACTTAACTCAGGCATACCTAATATTAATTTAAATAGCCTACTTAGGAAACATCAAATAAACAATTTGTAATTATATATCCTTAATAAATAAGAAATTGCTTAAATAAAATAACCTGACTTTTGTGATTAAGTTGTTTATAATAGTTTAATATATGATTACAAAATATATAAATTGTAATACCAATTAATGTATTTACAGACTAAGAATTGTACGGTGGATAAATGGGTACTAGATATTCAAATTATTTAACCAAAACTAATGATAAATTAGGGTAAGACAGCAAGGATTTGCGGCATAAAGAACACAATAACTTAACTCAGAACAAAACAAACAAAATATAAATTATTTTGTAGAGGTGAATAAAAAAATCAAGAATGATAAAATGGCTTGGGTAAACAATATTATCAAACGGACCCTGGGAGAATGTTGAATCGATGATAGATATCAACTTATGGTGATCTCGTCAATTTTGCATTTGTTACATGACATTGTTGTGGAGGTTGATTAAACGCAACTAATGCCATGAAAATCTACAGTCATCTAAATAAAAGCATGCTAGAGCCAACCATAATCAAATGAGTCAAAATGATGGCCACTATCATCAAACAGCCTAACCTAACCACCGAAACAATACTACAATATACCTATTAAGTGATATTATGACAACTCGGCTGCCTAGGTCCATAAGACAAAATTACGGGTATAAACTATTTGCTGTCCTGCAGGACCGATATTCGCTGAACAAGGATATTGAGGCGCGCACAGAATCGTCTCGCGACCATTGTCTATTGTCGTAATTGTACCCCGAGGTCGTACCTATCGATCACACGTCATAATCTCAAAGGATTTGTCTCAGTCCTTGGACTGCAAGAAAGGATGTTTGGTGGGTCTAGTGGGTGGAGGACCGACGGTGAGTAGTACGCGGTGGCGGCCACAGGCACGTCGCCGCCTAAGAGACTCGCGGATCCCGGAAGACCCAAGAACGACGTTTTGGGCCGGTGACACGGGGCCGGCCATTTCTTTGTTGTTGTACCTAACAATACGCGGCGGCGGTGGCGCGACGGCAGCAGCAATGGCGGACGACGTCGTTGCTGCCGTCGCTGCAACCGCCGCCGTTACAATAATCGAAGGCGAACGCGCTCGCCGATGACAACGGTGATGGTGGTGTACTCACATAGGTCCGTCCAAATGGGTGCACGCGTGACAATTGAATGATATCACCCGAAAAGAGTGATCAGTGCGCGTCTGTCTGTTGCGAACTCGGAAAAACTAACGCAACGCGAAAACCTGAATCGGAACGATCGTCGATTTATTATCAAACATAACGTTGAAAACACAAAATGGCGTCGTCTTTGGTATTGAAACCTTCATTCAACACATTTTTGCGTTGTGCCGCTCGCCCGCCACGCCTACAATCTCGGCCAGTCAGCCACGCGCAGTGCTGGCGCGCCCGGGGATTTCGGTCGGGAATTCTCGCGCCGCCCGGTATTATTATTATTGTTGTTATTATTTTTGTTCCGGCGACCAGACCGTCCGTAGTCCATCCGCGTTTTTGTCTCGGTTTTTATTTTTCACAACAATAATCGACATTCGACTGTTGCCTACCCGTCGAAAAGTTGGTTTTCAGACGTAATGCGTCTTTTAATGGTACGTGCACGCGTCTCTTCCTCTCTACCCCGCCAACCCCACCCAAACCACCTTGCATCGCTTTGTCTGGAATACTTTGTTTGTCCGTTGTAGTCTGCAGCACTTGTAACAAATATTTAAAAATTTTATGAAATATAATATTTCCTCGGACCGTGCTCTCGTTTTTTCCGTAATTTTTCACGAGCGGCCGTTTGTTTCCGGTTTGGCTTGGATAAAAGCTGCCGGAAACTGCCGCGATATGTGTGGGTTGTGTGGGTATGTGGGAGGGGGAGGAATTATTAACGTCGAGAACGGAAGAAATAAACCCGAGAAGGCGAGAACGTGATTGTGGCGGTGGAAAATCGAACGCGGGTGGTTGAGACCCGTGCGCGCTGAGGCGGCCGGCGAGGGGTGGTGAAAATGACGTTGACCCGCGGCCGACGTCGACGGCCTCCACAGCGCCCGCACCACCCCCGGCACCCGTCCGACCACCGCACCATACTCCAAGTCTCCAACTATAAAACTGGTGCTATTCGCTCCCCAAACGCCGCCGCCGGGTGAACGACCTCCGAGCGTTGTACAAACGCACCGTACCTGTGTACGATACACTCACGCGTCTACGCACACGCACACGTAATAATATTGTATACAGGGTGATTCTTTTAAAACAATGCTCACATTTTTTTTGTGAAATTCTCGGTTACAATATTCTGCTTAAAAAATGCACGCTATTATGAAAAGACTCGAAAAACCCAGAAAAAAAAAATGAAAATGAAAGAAAATAATAAAAAAATATTAGGTATTTTATTTATAAAAATATTTTGTAATCACTTCGAATTGTGTAGAACTGTAGAAATATATTTCCAAAAACGAATGAAGAGTCATACCCAGAGCTCTATCCGACATCCGTGTCAAGTGTGGGTGCACATCTCTCGCGTCTTTTACCTATGTCCTTTATTAATTATGGTTGTCATATGGGTGTTCCGACAGGGCGTGTTTTTATATATGGTCCAGAAATCATCACCGAATATCACATACTGATTCACATTTCACCGTGCATATTATGACAACCGAGCCCGCAGATCATGCTCGTCCTGACAACTAGGCTTAGCCGCAGTGACTCAAATAGGGGGTTGATATGTAGGACGGAGTGGGCTGCAGCACGGAGGTAATATGATATTACTTATATTATTTTATTGTTTTTATTATCTAAGTATAAATATTTAAGTTAAATGGTTAAAAAAAATGTATTGCCCTATTTATTTTTTTGGATCATTACAATAAATTCCACCCTTTGAGAGTTTGAGCTGAGCCTTCCAAAAACTCCTAGAAGCCCCTTCAAAAAATATTGACATAATATAGGTACTTGTATATGTATATACCTACAATTTTTCTTTTTTTTAATGAAATTATCTTGAGTGGTTTGATGCTCCCATACAAATATTTGCCATTTATATCACTGCGTTGACATCACAACATACATCAGCTTTAGAGACTGGCTAGAAATATGTCCGTACAAACCAAATAAAAATAGTCCCGAGTCGACAGGAGTGCTTTAAATTTGGTTAGGTTAGGTTATAATTCGTTTTATAAGAGTATACTATTGTGCGATACTATATATTTTGAAATATTTTACGCACCCAATCTTACTTCAAAATATTGTAGATACAGTCAAAGACTCGATTTGGGACTTTAGGAGGGGCAGCTGGAGAGTGCCAATAGCGACTGCAAAGCGTCCTCGCATGCACAGTTTCCACAGTTCCACCAAAGTTCAAATAATTCAATGAAATAGATCACGCTAAAATCGTTTCTAACAGGGTTTCCCCCTAAATTTTCAAAAAATTGCGTCCTCACTGAATAATGACTTGGGACATTGGTCGATGGTAATAGCGTATGCGTTTTCGAGAAGTTGTATACGAGTATACGCACATTTTTATTTCGTGCACACTCGACAGTAAATATTATTATATACGCAGTGTAAACGGTGCTTTATTTAGGTATGCTCTAATGCCTTGTTATTTAGTTGTATATAATAAACTACTATTATATAGTAGTATAATATACTATTCAGTCAATTATTAAAGCACGTCACCGTGTAGCTGAAGCACGTTAAATTGATATATTAGATCATTTTGCCACCGCCGTCTACTAATATATATTTAATATTTATATATTCTCATTGATAATATTTTACTATCTATACAACCATATTACGTGATAGGAACATTACGCTATCGCATAAGTAATTTGCCTTATTATTATTTGATCACTTACAAATGAGACACAAAAATGTAAATCAACGTTCGTCATTATTTACGAACAGACCTATTGTTATATCAGCTATTATTATCTGCTCGTACCTAAATAACTTTATGTATAATAATTATATAATTTATACCTAATCGGTTATTTATATTTTGAAATACGCATATTATGGGGAAAATGTAACTGACAATTGTTTTCTTAAAACAATAGGGGAAAGGTTTATTCATATCTAGTCGAATAGTTTTTTAATAATATAGTCTGTCTGTAGGACACCACAATTTTAATTTTTAAGGGACGCATAATTGTGACTTGTGAGTATGCGTCTGTGACATGTAATCGAACTTATAATATATATTAAACTACAATGTTGTAGCCTGTAGGTATATAATATATTTATCAATATATTATCGTCGGCCGTCGGGCGTATAGATCGTACTATGTTCTTAATTACAGTCATTCACGGTACAGCCAATAATATAAGTATATTATAATTTATACGTTTATCGTTAACAATGTCGAACATTTATATAATATTGTATAATATGTTATATTCAGTAGGTGCTACCTACTATGTAGAATGATAACTTATTATTGTTAATTAAACCATAACGATTTAATATTATACGATACCGTATGCGTGCAGTAAGGTATAATGCCTATGCTTTGCCTTGGCTACTGCGCATTGTGCATGAAAGTAATATTGCTAACGACAGAAGGGTTGTTAAAATTCTGTATATTTTTTTTTAAACACAGTTGATCCGTTACATACTAACGTTGTCAATTATATTAGATTTCCGAACGGGGATGGGGAAGGTCTGTAATATAAAAAATTAATACTTGTAAATAAATTACAAAAAACTGTATATTTTTACACAAACATTTTGATGTGTTCTAAATGTTCTGATTTAATCATTTATAACCCCAATGGCCCAATGAAATATATTTAATATTCGATCTACGCCATACATTTATTATTATTAAGACTATTAAGAGTATAGACAATAAAATTCAACAGATAAAAATACTTCGCGGTCACTGCAGGGCATTGTATACAAGTGATACATCACTGTATTTTTGAACTTGGCTTCTGTTTACTCTAAGCAGTCTAGGCCTACCAAATTAGAAATTGTATTGAAAGTACTAAGTAGTAAATACTGCAAGCCTTGAAAATGAAAAATATCTAGAGATCCAACCATTATTCCTTAACAGTGTTAATGTAAAATGCAAATTATTAAAGATAGTTTTAATACGGTTACACATAACATACTAGCAAAACAGTTAATTTAAATAAAACATTTGTTTAACTGTATACTACTAGGAAATGTAAACAATTCTAAAATTATTTTTATTACACAATATATCATCGGCTATAAACTTATAAATACCCTTGTACCTATATTTATAATTAATGGCAATGCATTGTATCAACAAATAACGAATACAGAAAAATAACAATTACAATTTACAGAATGTTTTAAATTTTTAAATTAAAATTATGAAATGAAATGAGTGCTGAATGCTGTATTAGATGAATGCTGATAGTTAAGTAAAAAACATAATAATATCTAAGTAGTAAGTAATAATAATAATAATAATTCATACGTTTTTTAGTGAACCAAAAAAAAAAATTCAAATGTGAACAGGGTGTTTAGTGTTGTGTTGTTATAATATTATAGTTGGATGCTTGTTATTTTTCTTAAATGGGCATAATTTTTTTAAATTACATACCTAATTCTTACTTATCCTACATTATAAGGCCATTAACAACTAATTAATTAATCTATTCTATGCTTTAAGCCTTTAAGTATATTATTATTATATATTATTAATTATTATATATTATTATTATATATTATTTATTATCGATTTGAACAAACATTTTTTTTCTAATTTGTAATTAACGCTTTTAAATATGTCAAATGTTAAATATATTTTATTTAATGTAGAAAAATGTGTATGCATAAATTAAAATGTCACCTATTAGTTAATATTATAACCTAACCTAAGGTTACCTTAATAGGCTACCCTAATACACCATATATATATGCATTTATAAAAGTTTATAATCTATTATAAATATATATTATCTATTTATACCTATTACATATCTATATTATTTAATTAACTATTACCTGATTTACCACATAGTAGGTATTTATTTCAAAAGGCTTGGCTAGTAAGGTAACTAAATATACCATATATTATAATTTATAGAAAATAATATACTAAATACATTCTTTCTCACATAATCACCTTGATAAAAATAATAAATTTATAAAAGGTTACGTATAAAAATGTCGTTACTCTCGAGACCCGGGTTCACCAACTATAGACACTATAGTAAGTATAATATCATTATTAAAATATTTATATTGTATTAAAAATATAAATATTTGTTGTATAAATATGAGTTACGATAAATTATAATATTAGTTTATATAGTAATAATCTCGACATTGATCGATTGACTTTTCTCTTAATCCGGTCATACCGTCGACCTATTCTGTGGCGTACTCTACCCGCGCGACATACGAGCTATTTGCTTACTGTATATAGTATCATTGAATATTGATTATAAAATATACCAAGTAAAAATAATTAAAACTTTAATATAAGACTAGTATTTATAATCAATGCTAGTACTAGTAGGAGTGACGTATATTCAATTTTCTTATGGAGGAAGAGTGGTTCAATTATATACATATGTTTATCGGAGTATAGATGTGTTAAAGATATATCCAGGAGAGGTTTTGAAAAAAAAAATGAATCTGGATTGTTCGGGTAGTATAAAACAAGTGCCTTAAGACTTTAAGATAAAATTGTATTAGTACCTATTTTGACAAATACTACATTTTAAACACATCTTATCATTTTCATGAAGTGTATAATTTTCATTCTAACCATTTCAAAATGGGATTTTTCTTCCGTCCTTAGGGAGGATTTGTCCCCACTCCTCCCCCCATTTGTACTCCACTGGCTAGTAGTATTTATTAGTATATAAATTCCATTGTTAACCATAGGTCTTATACTAAAAATGTTTTGTGCCTGGGTGTATAACAGGTTATGATAGTGAGTAGTGGGTCTAAAAAATTAAAATTAAATAACGACAAAAAACTTAGAAACTAATATTATTCTGCAGTTTACCAAATTAACTTCAATTTTATGTATTTTAAAGTAGATTATTTATTGGTTCTTCTAAAGTTTGTGTTGCTATATTATTTATCATACAGAAAATGAATTATTTGTTACTGAATAATAATTATTTAGAGCTTTAAATATGAAATCAGTCTACATGGACGGACTAGCCCTGTATACATGCTCTATTTCCAATTGTCCTTAAGAGGACAGTAGGCCGCTGTTCTTGGCTGGGTTTTGGGCTGGTGAATTGTAACTTGTTGATGCAACATAATAGGATTATATAAAATATGGGAGTGATGAGATAGAGACGTAATTTGGAGTATAATAATGGCGTATAGAGTCATCAACCATCTTGAATGCTTGAATAATATTTTTAATTAATTTGCAGTCTTATATCTTAATAAGCTGTAGTTAACTTATAGGTAGGTTGTAGGTATAGTATATCAGTATGTGTGTCTTTACGTCGAGTAGCCGCGTTAAATTGGCCCCGATACTTCGTTGGTCGATATCTACGTGTTGAAAATGGGCAATGTGCTCCCTTGCAATTATTTATTTTGTGTTTGTGAGTGTCGATAATGGATGGTGGAGGCTATTTACAGCACTGTTCAGCAGTGTGTTCAACTAATTCGTAGTTCTTTACAACCATGACAATATAATATGAATATAATTTGCCATAATCCCAACAAAAATAGTATTATTTTCGTTGAATATAATAATTGTATTGTGTTACAAACTTACAAATGTCAAACATTAATATACTTTATATACTGAGTATTATAGTGACATACTGTGTTTATAGCGTACAGTCCCCCGATGGTCTTGAAACTACTTTAAGTAAATGGTAATAATTATTGTCTTATTATAATAAATTATGAAAATAAAATATTTTTGAAGGTCAATAACAAAGTGTATAGGTAACTTTCAGTCTATATATAATAGCTATAACTTTTCGTGCATAGGCGTGCACAGACTTTAAATGCAAATTCAGCATGTAGAATAAAACAGCCCACATTTTTTTACAATTCGGTTGAATATATTTTGAACAGCCAAAATGGCAAAATGTGCCTTTTATTTATTATCAATCAATGATTAATACCATAATACTATAATAATCAAAGTTAAGAAGGGGTATTACGATTAAGGAAGAATTATGATATTATCATTCATTAGTTTAAATATTGTATGTGCTCCAAATTAATACTTCATTATAGTAAATTTGATACATGAATGTATGATATTGGTGTATCGTGTTTGTATACATGGTATGTACTATGTAGGTATGCTTTGTCTACAGAGTACAGAGTACAATGTAAAAATAATTATTTATAAATTATATTAGAGTTATACGTTCTTGCGTTTTGTGGAAAAAAATAAGTGAACATAATTATTTATTATTTTTAAGAAAATGATGTTATCAATAATTATAAAAGTTTGGAACTCATAACTTCCAGGCATATAATTTATAAAAACAGTTAGGGGAACATTATTGATATAACCATATAAGGACTGTACACAGCAGGTTGAATTACCGTACCAACAACCGATGGGCCGTTCAACAAATAAATTAATTTAATATCAATATATGGGACAACTATACAAGTATACTACTATCCAAGTTATCACAATGACACAAATTTATCTATTTATTAATTACTATAATCCATATATTAATATATTTTCTTTAGACTATAGTTATTGTTATCAAAAATAATCCTGTTTTAATACCGGAAATGGATTTTGCTGCAGATATGTGTTTGGATCTTTTTACGTGCTTTTTATAATAATCAGTTCTGAAACCATTTGGAATCGTCAGTAACAACAATGATAACCTTTCAAATGGTGATCAGGTATAGTCTCTAGCCAGTTCTTAAAATCCTTAAATCTTGAAACTTTTTTTTCATATAACTCAAGGACTTCGATTTCTTTCCACTAGGTACTTTTGAAAACATATCTGACGTATTATACTCTAAATGGTGGGTTAAACAAAAAATAAAAATATGATGCACAACAAGCAGTCAATAATTGATAAACATCAAACTATCACAGAAAAAATCCCATATTTAACTTTAGTTCATAGGTCACCTAACGGCTAACCTCTGAATGGGAGTAACTTTACACAATCCTAAATTACCAACATTTTTGAATTTAAGAGGGAATTTTGGAAGTCAGGATTGGCATATGAATATATAGCAGGGTAACAATGATCAATTAATTATTTAATTATTTAATTTGGTTACGAAAGAAATAAATATTTTATTATAATACGTACAATTATTATTTTTCATACTAAATTTCAAAGGACTCAAATTACCGTATTATTCTGACATTTTTTACTCGTCCGACCACAGACCGCACACATGCCAAAATTACCGTATGCACCTGACATTATATTAAGGAATACTCAACATATGCACGGCAACACTGTTTGGTTGTACAAATGGGGTGCCTGCATTTTAATGATACCTTAAAACACGGTCATAGAATCACGATTTAAGACAGTATCACAGAATATGGTGCATTGAATTATGATTAATGATTACATTATCGTTGAATGATAACGATACGGCATTTTTTTCTTTAAACATGGTATTTGGATATTTCATTGTAATAAATTAATAAAATAAAATTGTAATTTTAGTCTTTTGGTTAACGATTTCGCCGGAATATTTTAGAGAAATTCAGACTAATCGAAACGCTTCACAATGAATCAAGCGGAAGTTTCACAGTTGATGTCCAAACTGAGAATACGCGTTAATCCTCGGCATAAGAATTTAAAATGTCCCGAAGGACCACAGGGTCGGTTAAATAAATTGCGTAAAACTGTCAATGCTCTGTTCAAATACGAACGTTTAGAATTGAATTATACGTTGGCTGACGAGACCAGAGGGTACGCAGAAAGAGTGAGTAATTATTGTTCTCTATTCCCCATCATGACAACACTACTAGACAATTTTACACATTTCAATAGATTTTTACTTTAGGTTTTCTCTTACATACTTTTTTGTTTATGATTTCATGTTAAGTTGATATCCGAAGCCATCAGGCATGGCGATACACACAAACCAACCATGGAGATGGCCGACTATTGGATAGAAGAGAAACAGTTGATACATAAATTGTTCAAAGTGTTGGTACCACGGTTTAATGATTACCAGACTTCATACACAATGTTATACCGGGCGCCAAAAGCTTACCCAGAAATTGTGTATCCTCGTTCCGTTTTAGAACTTAGAGGTTTGGCTTATTACTTAGATAACTTGTTCTTACAGGAATGATTATAGAATAATAACCAATAAACGTGTCACTTGCAGGCAATCCGTTTCCAGCAATTCTGCCTCAGCGATCAGATCAAAGAAATTTTATACATAATGTTCTATTGGACGAAGCAAAGAAAGCGTATAGGGCTGAGAAATATGAGGAGATAACCAAATCTCTCGAAGAACAACGAGAAGAATAAATTTATAATATATTATTTTGTGTAAATACAGTTGTTAGTTAGAAATACTTGATTAAAACCGATGCATTTTCATGGTACATATGAGTTTTTTTTTTGCACTAACATATTATATTATAGTATTCCAAATAATAGTCAATTATACTTCAGAAATGCAAGTAAATATCTAATAATAACTTATCATTAAAAATAAAACAAGTTTTTTCTTTATTATAAAAAATAAAAACCAAAACTCAAAACATAGATTTAATTGCAATATTATGTTCCTGAATGGAACATATGTATTTTTTGCTCTGAAGTCAACATGTATTTAGCTCTTTGAGTTCCAACTATTGAAGTCAACACACATGCGTCATAATGTGAGTACAGTGCTGTAATATTCCGAGTGCAGCCATCGTTGTCTATGATTGAATTACAAAGTTCACTGTAGAATCCTGCGATTGTGGGTAATTGATAAAAAATAATATTTTGAATTCCACGAATTTTAGTTCTGTTATAAAAATGAAAACGCTCAGAATACAGCAGAATTTGACATTCTCCATGATAAAACAAATCCCTGGCTCTGGCTACTTTGCCTGGTTTGGTATACTCACTAATTTGTACAAAACTGTAATCTTCTGTTTTCAAATAATTTCTAATACACACAAAATCAAAATAAGAAGGAACATAGATCAACACATGTTTTTCACTTGAAGCTTGAAGTTGTGTAAGTATTTTATTTATAAAATATTCAAATCTCTGTTTAATAGATTCAGTTGGCGTTTTTGAATTGAGTTTATGGTAAAATTGTTTAAGACTGCAAACAACATGACTTATAGTACCAGTTAAGATTGGATTCACTACGCTGACTGAGCCACCATAACTTAAACATCTATTCTTTAATATGGCCATCAAATTAGGTAATTTACAAGATGAGAATAATATTGTTTGTCGATAATGTTTAGACAAGCCATTGATTGACCAGTTACGCACTCGCTGTAAATCTGTACCATGTGCCTCCTTTGGTTGTAGGTGAAAATGATTCATGATATGTAACACATGATCCCAATTTTGCATCAAAAAAATTTCAGACTGATCAAACATCAGTACTTCCACAGATGATAAAAAATCGTAATCTCTAGATGACTCTCCTTCAGCGCCAATAATCATACGTAAGCCAAGTGGTGATGCTATTATTATGTCAGAGTTATAAAAATTTTCATACAGTTTCAAACTACTTTTAGTAACTGCAATGCCAATTCTAAACGCATCATCAATGTTTCCGACAAATGTTTTCTCAAAGTCTTCTGGTTTTGGATTTTTTCTTGGTAATGTTAATTCACCACCAGTGAATTCTTCTACAAATCTGTTTTTGTGCACTACATTAAAATTTTCTTTGGGGGACAAAAGAGATATCATCATGTTTATAATTCGATATGCCGCATCTTTAAACGGGACTAAAATTAATACTTTGGGTCTGGTAAGACCTTGATCCCTCAACTCATCTTCATCACCATCTTGTTTATCGTTATTTTCAACGACAATGTCTCGACTCTTGAGTACATGATTAATGGCATGTATACAATAACAATACCGTAATTCTTCTGCGTTATCAAAATTTCTTTCAGTGTAACTGAAATCATGATACCTAGTAATTATTGATAACAGTTCTAATTGGAATTGACTGAGGTTTTTAATATTTGATGCAAGTTGTTTGTGCAAAACCAACTTTTTAACACTGTTCAAGAATACAGGTACATTGGGCAGTTTGGCAAACGGTCGAGTTTCTTCCAACGCCTTGATACGACGGTCTTCGACTAAAGTTAGTTTTGGTTTTTTGAATATAAGTTTGCCCAACTCCGACCATTCTAATACAGTTTCTTCTTCAAGAGGTGGTTTGTCATTCAAACAGGTAATTAACTCAGGAGATAAATCGTAAGTGTAACGTGCTAAAAATGGATCCTCTTCCATGTTCTACTTCAAATCCTAATTGCAATATTGTACTTAATGATTAACAAAAACATGAAACGTTTAACTTTAAAAGAAATACTACTCAGTACTCACAGTTACACTAAATTAGTAAATTACAGAAACAATTTAACCGATTAGGGAATTTAATAAAATTTCGTAAAATTGTAACATTTGTAACATCAAACACGTGTGCTTACTGTTTACTTTAGCCTATCTCTTATCACTTATCAGTAATCGACCGATATAATATTTTAATTGATAAATCGCATTTCGCGGGCATTGCATTAATTTGTTTGGTACTTACTCCATGATTTTACATGTTTATGACAATTAAAACACTATACAGGACTTGGTATCAATCGCAATCACTATAACAACAAAATATGTTTTGATAATATTATTTACGCTCCAACTTTTTGCGGCTCTTTAGCTGTAATCTGTTAATCTACAGACTACAATCTTAACCGTCTAATTTTTGTCTCAACTCACCAAAAGTCACAACCAAAGAGTCTTCTCATCCAACCATAGACAAGTAACCACATCAACTTAAAATTGTTTCGATAATTTGATCAAACGGAAATCATTTAAAAATATTTAATTTAATCATGAAGGAAGAGCCCGATTTCCTATGCGATTCAGTGGTGAGTGTATATTTAACTTCACTGAAAACATAATATTTACTTAAACAATTACTTCTTTTAGAATTTGTTAACGGAAGGATGCCGCCTGTCCGTGAGGATGCATAGCAGTGATGACTGGCGTACGTAAATCAGCACCATTGACAATTAGTCATTCAAAAGAATTAATGTTTTTTTTTATGTATTTAGCACTAGCAGAAGTAATAAGTATTAAAGACGTCGGAATGACACGGTATTATTATGTACATTATATTGATTGTAAGTTAAATTTGAATTCAAATAATTAAGTTGACTGATATTTACATACTATTACACCAATATAAATTGTAAATTTAATGTTATAGATAATAAAAGGTTAGATGAATGGGTAACAGAAGAACGATTAGATACACGTAAAGTCCAATATCCCAGAAAAGATGGTATGACTACTGGAACATCTGGTACTGGTGCCAGTACACCTAAAATAAAAGTTGAAAACATTTCAATACTGTCCCAGAGTCGACCAGCTTCACCGTTAAGTTTACCACCGGTGGTACCAAACAATGATGCTACAGTTCTTTCTGCTGCGTTACAAAAAAAAATTTCTAGAAAGAGAAAAATTGCTGATAATGAAGTGTGTTGAAATTTGTGTTTTGTGTAGTTTGAATGTTATATGATTTATGAATTGAACAGGACTCTCAAGATTTACCAACACCAACACCACGTCAGACAGGCTCAATGGTTATGCAACATGATGACGTTGTTACTCGAATGAAAAATGTAGAAATGATTGAACTTGGATTGAATAGAATAAGCCCATGGTATTTTTCTCCATATCCTCAGGTAAAAAAACGATGAAGTTCTTTTGTTGAATGACTTATGGATGTATTACATTTGATAAATCATTGCATAGCAAAACCAACTCCGAGCAAAGATCTCTATGTATCAGCCTCCATATTATTCTTTAATATTTATTTATTTTAATATTAGTAATATGGTAACTAGGTGGAACTCATTTTTACCAAAAACATTGGATAGTTATTAAATTAGTTATCTTAACAAGTTTACCGCCATGTACCCGTGGGTAGAAAAAATAATTTTGTATTAAAATGCTATGCTTTTCCATGTCATTCAAAATTTGTATATAATGAATAGTTTTAAAAAATATAAAAAAAATTATGTACACTACATAAAAAAATGTTTAATGATTCCCACTATGCCATTGAACTTTATTTTGTACATTGTTGTAGCGCAATAGAAAACCATATTAATTTACTTCACCGGTGGTCATATGGCGTGGTAGTAATGATCATCAATGGGCATAAAAGTATAGAATTTGAATATTGGAGTACGGCTGCCGGCAGTCACGTGGCTGTTAAATTGTTAATATTATTGTTATAAACTTATAAATCAATAATATAATTCATCTAGGTACATGAAAAACTTATGAGGAATCTTGAATTAAATTTTCAAACCACAGGTATTAAAATTAAAATCATAGAATTTGTAACTACAAAAAAAAAGATTTGAAAATTATTAATAAAAACTATTTTTTAATAAATTACTGCTAATATAAATGATAAATCATAAAAAACAAGAAAATTGCAAATGTCTTTAAACAACTCATAAACTTCCAATACATATATTTAAAATACTTGGTGAAAACTAAAAATGTTAAATTCCTGTAGTCACAAAAACAATTTCCTATAAATTATTGAAATTTTATACAGAACCCCTAATATATCAAGTAGATCCAATTTACCTTTGATTGCTATGCATTTTTAATGTTTAAAAAAATGTCTAAGGATAAAAAAATGCATTGTTAAACAAATATTTTCATAGCTTTGCTCAGAATCTATAACAAATAATATACTATTGCATTTCATAATTTATAAATTTTATATACATTTTTAACTGGCAGGAAATGGTCAACTTGGGATGCATATTTATTTGTGAATTTTGTTTAAAATTCAAAAAAAGTAGAACTTCTCTTTATAGACACAGTGTAAGTGTTAATTTTTTTTCTTAATTTTTTTTAATAATTATTAATTTTGTGTATGACTTTAGATAAAATGTAACTTGAGACATCCACCTGGTACAGAAATATATAGAAAAGAATCTATATCGTTTTTTGAGATTGATGGCCGTAAGAATAAATCATACTCTCAAAACCTGTGTTTATTGGCAAAACTATTTTTGGATCACAAGACATTGTATTATGACACTGATCCATTCTTATTTTATGTGATGACTGAATATGACTTAAAAGGATTTCATATTGTGGGATACTTTTCCAAAGAAAAAGAGTCTACAGAAGACTACAATGTTGCTTGTATTCTTACACTACCGCCTTACCAAAGGAAGGGTTATGGGAAATTATTAATTGAATTTAGTATGTATAATTTACACTCGTAATGAATTAAACACAATACAAAAATTTGTTTTTTTATTTAGGTTATGAATTATCGAAATTTGAAGGTAAAACTGGGACACCTGAAAAACCTTTGTCAGATTTAGGTTTGTTATCTTATCGTAGTTATTGGAGTCAAACCATTTTGGATATCTTGTTGACTGTGAAACCAATGCCAGATAACGAAAAACCACAAATCACAATCAAGTAATTAATATATTTTGGCTAAATACTAGCCGACAATATACTATTGTTTATTATCGAACCTATAATTTGTTTTAGTGAAATTTGTGAGCTGACTAGTATAAAAAAAGAAGATGTTGTTTCTACCTTACAAATACTTAATTTGATTAACTATTACAAAGGACAATACATCATATCAATAAATAAAGATATAATTACTACACACATCGAATCATTTCAAAAAAGGAAAATTCGAATCGACTCAAAATGTTTACATTGGAATCCCAAAGACTGGTCAAAACGTGCCAAGTGGTGAACAGATATGTTTACTTTTGTAACTTTTATTGAATCATACATTTTAATTTGTTACATATTCAAATTAATATACTCTTAAGTTGTATATAAATTATGATTTATGAGAGACCTTAATGTTAGAATTACTTCATATATTTTAATATGTGTATATATATGGATATAAAAAATTATAATAAAACTCCAATTATTGATGAAAACATTATTATTCTAACTTTTTATTCAAGGGAATCCGTCATCGTCTTCTTCTGCCATCTCTTTAGCTAGTTCCAAATCTTGTTGTTCGCGCTCACGACGTTCCTCAGCGGATTCCAAATCCTTGCCATATGATTTAGGAGGATAACGCATGGCTTTAACGCTTTCGTTGTGCAAATTCAAACAAAAGGATATACGTTGATGGAAAGCCATCTGTGGTTCGAGTGTGCAGTAAATGTCAACTGGTTCTTTGCTCTGCACATATCCGTGTTCAGGATCAATGGTTGCTTGTATAACACCATCCCTAATAGCTTTAGAAATAATGAATTCGGCATCTTTGGGAGAATCTAACCCTAATTTTTCAGCAATATAATCTACTGAAATACGTGAATATGACGCACCAATAGCTCTAATGGCGGTTTTAATAACATTGTGCCGTAAGCGTACAATCAACATATAAGTGTGGTCACTGAGGAAATTTTTCTTAAAGTTCTCCAGTGTTTCACTAAACATTGTCAAGTCTCCTAAACGGACTGACTGGGTAAGTCTGAAATATGGTACCAAAGCCTTACGCAAACTAGCTTGACGGAATATATGCCTTTCTGGGATGTCTCCCAACAGTAATTCCACTGTTACAGCCAACTTTTGAACTGTTTGTCTGAAGCCAACTGCTGAATTTTGAGGTGCTTTACGCAAAGCCTGAACTAAATTTTTGTGTGCTACGGAATATTCAAGACGGGCAGCCTTAATACGACCTTGATAATATAAGAAACGAGCACATTCATTATTACTAGCTTGTTCTGGAAATACTGATTTCTGAACTAACTTATCAGCTTGATCATACAGATTGTAGTGCAAATAATTACGCAATAGACAGTTGATAAGCACAGCTTGCCCTTCATAATCTTTTTTAAGTGTCGCTGTTCTCAGGCGACTGTAAAGGAACCCTTTAATTTTGTGTAGTTGATCTGTTAGTTCATAACATCTCATGTGATAGAAATATGCTTTAGCAGTAATCAAATCTAACGTACGTCTATTTTTGTCAATTAATTTTGCCATCAGTAAATCAGAGAATTCCACTGCCTTTTTGTAATCTTCTTTATCGATTAGTTGTACTAACACTAACAAGCGGATATAGCCATCGATTTCAGGTAGTAGGGCTCCTGTTGCATTTTTACCTGTGCGCATCTTGATTGCTTCTGGTATGTCAGTCGGTGTAGTGACGTATGACAATAACAGTTCTTTGTCAGAAACAGAGTGGGTGTAGAAACCATTAATGACCGACCACAAGACAACAGCATTGAGCTTGCGTCGGGCAACTGACCATGATCGCAGGACGCGCAACATGAAACGAGCTTCTTTTGTTTGAACGGCCTTTTCAATCTGTCGAATATTGTCCCTTATTTCTTGGATCACTGCGGCGTCCTTCTTTTCTTGGGAATCTGATACATCTGTCATCTCGACATCAGGAATAGGTTCAACTGTGGTGACTGTGGCGGCCATGACTGAAACACAATAAGCAAATATAAAAGAAATGTCTACTTGTAATACATCAATGACTTAAATATATACCTGTGAAAAATTGAAGATATAGAAATTTAAGAACAGACTTAACTTTTTAGAATCAACAGTAAACGATAAACGCGAAACTTTTATAATGCTGAGGATTCCAAATTTCCAATTCCAAATAAATAATAATCATGACCCATGAGTAATCAAAAATAATTGCTTGAAGATATGTTCGAGTTTACGTTTATCATCTGATAATTTTAGTGGTTCTAACTTCAGATACGTCACCTTGAAAACGTCCTGTTTTTTACTATTGCTTATCAGTCATCAAATAAAAGGTATTTTTATCATCAAGTACCTACTTTGGCTATTTATTTATTTAATTATGAACTAATGAATGTTATTGAACCACAGTTTGTTATGTACTACTGTCCATTATACAGGAAATCTAGTAGTCGAATCGCAATTTGCTAGGTAATAGGTATTCAGTTTCATTGTTGCGCAATTAAATGTAAGAAAATTGTTTTGTTTGAGTATAGTTATTAGTTATAATAATTAATAACACCACAATGAATCTAAATCTGTTCGATAAAGTGATTATAACGTGATATTTGTGTGAGTTTATTCGAAAATTAATAATATTTAAACCAAAATGAAGACTTGTCGATTAGTTATCCTAACAATCTTCAGCTTTTGCGCGGCAGATCCTCTTGTAAGATATCAACCAGAACAAATTCATTTATCATTGGGTGGTGAGTTGAAAGTTTTTCTTACTATAAATAAGTAATTGAACAATGCAAATTCCCTATACAAATTCACTAAATTCACCATTGGAGAAATATTAAAAGTAATTAAAAATATAAAAATATATATTTATTCACTTGAGTAAAAGATGAAAATGAAAGTGCCTAAAAGCTTTCAAAAAATGGAAGTGCCATTTTCAAAATTTTACCTAGTGCTAAACGTTTAATTTCATCAACTGTATCACCATGTAAAACTAATTATTTGAGTGTTTGCTATAAAATTACAAACTTGTATGATTATTATAGAATACATTTAATAATAACTAGATGTTAAAAATAAATATAATTCAATTTAAAGTATCATTTTAAAATTCTTCGAAAAATAATCAGTTTGGCGCAAATTGTACTTTGATAAACTTTGATACATTCAACCTTGTTGCTTTTGATCTAAAACTCTTAGTAGATACTTTATTAATAAATAATTATAATTTTAGTTATAAACAAAACTTTTCTTGGTATTGAATATTTTAGTTATTATTTACATATCTTAACTTTGTTTATTAGAATCTGAAACTGAGTTAGTTGTTACATGGACGACATGGAACAATACAGAGGAATCAGTGGTCAAATATGGAATTAACGGACCAATTCTTAAGACTACAGGTACTTCTACATTGTTTGTAGATGGTGGTGAACTCCACCGTACTCAGTATATACACCGTGTCAAGCTTACTGGATTACAGCCGTCCAGTAAATATGGTAATTATATTTGAAAATAAAGAGTTTCCTGTAGTAACTACTAGATTTAGTAATTACAATTTTATATTTATATAGTATATTATTGTGGAAGTAATCAAGGCTGGTCTCCCCAGTTTTGGTTTAAAACTGTTCCTAGTGATACCAATTGGTCACCTAGCCTTGCTTTTTTCGGTGATTTGGGAAATGTAAATGCGCAATCACTTCCTAGATTACAAGAGGAAACTGCACGAGGACTCTATGATATGATACTTCATATTGGTGATTTCGCATATGACATGGATAGTGTAAGTATAAGTGTATAACTATTCAAAAAATACTATTATACAGTATTTAACCCCCCCCCCCCCAAGAAAAAATCAAAGATCGGTAGAATAACTATTGAAAAATTGTGTCGACTCATGTCATATTTTTCATGGTTTTTCTGTTACATTTGTACATATTATGTACAGAATATATAATGTTTACACTCAATAATTTATTTAGTTATTTATCAATTTAAATTATTTTAGTTTTTACTTCAATATAATATTGTATTTTAAAGATTGTAATAATTTGTTTTTTTATATTTACATAATCAAAAATAACAAATACTTGACCAGTTCAATAATTTCTATTTAACATTATTCGTCTTGGTAATATTTTTACTTATTGCTTGAATATTTTCTTTTGCTTGGTTTTTATTACACACTTTGCATTTAAAAGTCTAAAATATAATATAATATTTTATTATTCGAATTGCTATCGAACTTTTTTAAAATTAATCAATAAAATAGTCTGGTGTAGGTAATTGCTTGCTACTTTTTTAAAATGTCCTTTCAAATTTTATCTTGCTTCTATGGGTGTTTATTTAATTAATGAGAAGTTGAAGAATTAATATAAAATCATATAATAATAATTTCTACTCTGTCATTTCCATTAATAAATTATCATTATTCATTACTATGAAATAAATATTAATTCACAGGAAAATGCCAAAGTTGGAGATGAATTCATGCGGCAATTGGAACCTGTAGCTTCATATGTACCATACATGACTTGTCCTGGAAATCACGAGCAAAAATAGTTAGATTTGAACTAATTAATAACATTTTTTTATAAATATTAAATATTAATTTAATATGTGATTTTTCAGTAATTTCAGCAATTATAAAGCTCGTTTCAGTATGCCTGGTGGTTATGAGAACATGATGTATAGTTTTAATTTAGGACCAGCTCATTTTATTAGTATTTCTACAGAGTTTTACTATTTCCTTTACTATGGAATTAAACCAGTTGTTTTACAATATGAATGGCTTGTTAATGATCTGAAAGTAAATTTACATAATTTTATATTATTGCCTTCATTGAAAAGATTGTTATGTTATCTTTTTTTTATTGTTTTTACTTTTTAGGAAGCTAATAAACCTGAAAATCGAAAACAGAGACCATGGATAATTGTTTATGGTCATAGACCAATGTATTGTTCAGACGATGATAAAGATGATTGTACATATCATGAAACAATCACTAGGGTTGGTCTCCCATTACTCCATTGGTAAGTACAGAAATCTGTACTACTATGATTGAGAAAAAAAATATAAGTTGCATAAAAAATATAAAATCATGTTTTTTTGTTTAGGTTTGGGTTAGAAAATCTATTTCATGATAATGGAGTTGACTTGTGTCTTTGGGGCCATGAACATACGTATGAAAGAATGTGGCCTGTGTATGACCATACTGTTTATAATGGCTCTTATTTAGAACCATATACAAATCCAGGAGCTCCGGTTCATATTACATCTGGTTCTGCTGTCAGTAAAATATTTTATTATCCTATTGTTATAATAATTCTATTGCTTTGATATTTTATAAATAATTGTTGTTGTTTCAGGGTTGCCAAGAAAGAACTGACAATTTTATTCCAAACCCCCCAGATTGGTCTGCAATTAGAAGTAGTGATTATGGTTATGGTCGTATGAAGATTTATAATAGTACACATTTATATGTTGAACAAGTGTCTGATGACAAGGTACGAATGTTATTAATATTTATAAATCTTTTTATGCATACATATTGTTTTGATAATTTATGTATATATTGATGTACAATAACATAAAATAAGTTAATGAATGTTATTACAAATTAACAAAATCATTTTTTATTAGGACGGCGAGGTAATAGATCATATTTGGCTTATCAAGGAGCATCACAAACCTTATGGAAAATCAACTTCAAAATAATTGTTAACAAAATCAAATTTTACAATAATAATATTACAATATACGTTTACAAAATGTTAATAACTTGTATACATGCAGATTAAATATTATTTCTTATGAACTTTTATGTATGATATATATCTATCAAATCATATTCAAGTTTAAATTTTATTCAATACTTATATCTTATATGTATGACTATTATTCAATCATAATTTTCATCAAAATGTTTGAACTTAAATTGCTATCAATTAGTTCAAAGTATTACAAATGTATAGAACGATAACAATATAATTGTTACGGTGAAAGATGAATATTGGTGAATGTCGTCATTCTCCGGTGAATGACGTCTATTACCAAAATGATTTGATTATGTAGGTAAATGGTGTAAAAAACCAGATTATAAATTCAAATGTACATCTTTCACCGGCCATTGATGTCATTTACCAAAACTGGTGGTAAATGATGATAAATCTCAAATAATACACTGATTTTTTTACCATAGGTACTACTTATAATAATGATTCATTGTTGGTGGGTAATTCATTTTTTATTTTAGGTATTTATTTGAATGGGATAATAAGTTAATTAAAAATAATGAAATACGTACATATTATAAATTATTTATTTGTACAATTTTGGTTACCATGACATTTTGAACTGCACAACATTTCTGCTGCATTACAAGCACATTTTTTAGTTCCACAACCAGTTTTACAGTTGCATCGATTAAATCCTTGATGACCAGCTATTCCATGTCCTGCGGCTTCTCGTAATGTTATTTCCCTGTCTTTAATTTTTTTCATGGCTTCATCTAGCTCTAGAAATTTTTCTTTACACGGAGAAATTTGTGCTCGTGTATATTTGTGTTTCAACACCCCATATTCTGTACCTGATTCAAACATTCGGGTATTTATTTCATTTTAAATTAAATAAACATTATCAAATTAAAATTGGCTTACATAATTTATACATGTCATCTTCACATGAAATAATAACAGCAAGTAAATTACGCGGAGAACCTCTTGCTCTATCGACATCTGGTATTGGGACACGAACAGTTGTACCGACATCAAGCTTAGAAAATTTTTCGTTAGTCAATCTCAACATTTTCGACGCTTGTTTATAGATAGATACTAACTAATAAACTAATAGATTATCTCATATTATTACTCGGGTTATCGACGTTATTGCTTGTTGGGATTTTCGTTTATCTATCTACTTCCGTCATGATATTTTTAACTAACGAAGCTTATTTGGCACCTACACGCTTATCGCTGTTCGTTCACACCGACATAAAAGTATTGAACATCATTCTCCAACTAAACTGGTGATTGACGACAATAACCGGGGAATGTCTGCATTTACAACATTTACCAATTTTTAGGTAAATGATGTCATTTACCGGGGAATGACGTCTTTTACCACGTTTACATCTTTCACCGTAACATAATCACTACATGGTAATATGTATTTTAGTATTAATTTAGTATTTTTTATTTATACTTTGTTTTTAGCTATTTCACCATACTAGAATACTTAGACTGAATATTTTAATGTTGCTAATTCCGTTATCTGATTGTTCCTTAAAAAAAAAAAAAAAAAAATACAAGTCATTGTCTGAATCAAATATTCCATATTTTTAATTTTTTAACTGTTTCACTTGTATCAACAATTACTATAAATTGATATCCATTATCAAAATCAATTAAAAGAAATATATTGAAAATGCAATTGGAATATTCATACATTAGGTTAGGATCTTATTGATTGTAAATAATATTACTATGTTTTTTGTAAATTCTATTGAAAAAGGTTAAGCGTCTTCTACAGTCTTGGCTTAGTCAGTTAGTCCTTACAGTATGCACCTTGTTTAATTTTAACTTGGGTCTAATTTTAGACATTTGAGACAGCAAATGTATATATTATATAATGAAAGTGCTAGGGTAGGTACCTATATCCTATATGCTTTTTAGGCATAAAGAATAAAAAGGTGGGAAGTAACTAAGTAAGTCTTGTACACTTTTACTGAAAATTTAAAAAAATGTAAGTAGAATAAGTTATAGACTATTTGTTGGTTTGTACTTTGAATTGCTTGTAATGTTTGATGGTGGGGGAGGTACACTTCAATTATATTACGTATATGAATTAATAATTAGCAATAATTATAGCAACGGAATTTTTTTTTGTAACATCAGACTGATCAGAGTATCTGATCTATTGGAAAACAATTATTTAGACTTAGGGAAAGCAATATGCCACTGATAACTGGTAAGTAAATAATAAGAATAACAAATATGTGCTACCTATCCATAGAATCTTAAAAAAATTGAAAAATATAACAAATAATAAACCTACCATGAAGCTCGGATTAAGATTTTTTTAAAGTTTAATAAACTGACCCGTCGTTCTAACATTCCATGGACTATAATATGGTCTATATTTACTATTAATTAACAGGTCTGTGGTCTATGGTTAGGTGTATTCTTACTCTTTGGTTAGGTTTTTCTTACTCTATGGTTAGGTTCATTATATAAATTCTTCGACTGTAATATTATTATATTTCATATGGTTAGGTTAGGTATTAATCACGGACTATTCTGTGGTACTAATAATTTTCTGATTTTTTGGTTATGTCGCAGTTAGGTTTTTCCAATTATGGAAAAATGCACAGTACAACAGCGGGTACAAAATGTTTACAAATTTTTTATGTTTATAATAATATTATATTATATTTAAGGATAATTATGAGATGAAGAGGCTACAATAAAGTAAACTACACGCTTCAATTTTACACGTCTAGTATTCTTATCAATAGTCTCCGCAGGTCACAACGCACAACAGTTGTGTACCTACATTTCATTTTAGTTTTGAGTAACCTTAATTATTGTGATGAATCAAATATAGATAATAAAGTCGACCCAAGTTCGAAGAAGATGATGAGCGATTGTGGTCGATCGAATAAAGAAGGCTGAAGACGGAAACGCGTAGGAAACTAGGAACCTAGGTACTAAAAGTAGCCACGAATAAATAGGTATGTATTGGCAGAGGTAGTAGGTAATTTCAATGTTTCGATATTATGAACTTTAGATCTTAAAGCCGATTTTGAATAAGTCGTTGGTACGTCTTAAGATTTTACTGTTAAATTCTGTTACTTATTTTGTGAAAACTCTGAAAGTAATTATTATTATTACCGAGCTTATTTAAAATGTTGCGTTTATTTTTGGACGGCCATATATTGCCTATACCCAATCGCCTTAAAAACATAATACATCAAAATATACCAAATATTAACATGATATTATTATTATTATTATTATCATATTAGAGATTTTACCAGATTTCAAAAAAATGGGACAAAAAAAAATCATAATATCTGGTTTATGTTAAATTTAAAAACTCTTTTAGACCTTTTTAGGTTTTTAACCTTGGGTTATATGGTTCATAGATGTAGCCCGTAAAGGAAGTTCTGGATTTTGTTGAAGGGTGTGTTCTTTAACATAAGTTTAGTAAAATATAATAATAATTAATAGTTATAGTTAAACAGTGCCGGAGCTGCCCCAAAATAAAGGGTTGTTGATGGTGACATGGTGTACAATTTTATTTTAATATTTGTTGGAAGAAAAGAAAAAAATAAGTAATTAAACTATGGATTTTCTATACACCACTATACATATTGCCGTACGACTAACCAATCTTAAGTATATTACTATTGTTGTTATTATTATTAATTATTAACATGATAAAATAGCCAAAATAATTACCTTCCTGTAAATATCTATATATGTAGATAGCCTACATAGGCTGGGATTGTCTTATTACTTTCTATATAATAAAAAAACTATGGATTTCCTAATAAATACCTAGCCATCTGTACAATGTTTGTGATAAAGGTAATTTTACTATGGCCACTTTAATAGCTTTTAGTTCCAATTCATTATTTCTTTAAGTTCAGAAGTTATTTAAGTGAGAATATTATTTCCACATTGGCATTTGAACCAGTTATGTTCATCGAAAACTCGACCATTATATTTTAATATGTAGAAAATCAAATTATCGATGTTTTTCAAAGTTTAAAAATAAACCCTCATATTTATGATAAAGGCGTAAAGGATTGATTTTCTATTATTTTTTTAATAGACACTATTATATTAAAATACAATGTTGTAAAACCTTAACAGTCGATGGAAATTATTACCTTTAAACTTTAGATGGTAACTACCTCAGACTAAAATTAAATCTTAAATAGTTAGATATGGTGTGGTGGCATGACTGAGAATTTTCGGGACAAGTGTCCCTGACAAAAAATTGTGGGTTTGTGAGTGGGTACTGCCTTATTTGGACACTTGGCAGTGGGCATTTATCAGTTGTTAACTGACTTTTGGGTGTAACTACATTTCAGAATCAGTATTTCAGGTGTAAGTGAGTTGGAAAAAATGTATTGTCCCATGAAAAAAAATTGTTTGCACCGCTACTAAGTCTATATAGTATCCAACTTCATCTAAATCCTCGATAATCACTAACCTGTAAATTGTAATGATATCAAGTATTATTATCTCAAATCTAAAAACATACTAAAAACGGGACGTATGACATCTACAATAAACAATTATAATAATAGTAATATGCAATCATAATTTTCCAATTATAAACATTACATTTCCTCCTGTTAAATAATTATGTGGTAGCTGCATAGCTGCCGTGTACACTATTATACATTTCTGTGCGTGATGAGGGACAGGAGAATGGGGCAAGTGCCCTAGGGTGCCAAAATTTGTAACATTTTAAAGGATGGCAAATGTTTAAATATGTATGTTTAATAGGGTGTTTGGACGTTTCCCCCTTTGCTAAGAAATTTCCCTCCTGAGTTCATATATATTTTTGAACACATAATAATAGATAGGAAAATAGGTTCTTTGGTTTTACCTGAAGTATTCAAATATGTAATCATCTATCTACTATCATCATTCACGTAATTGATTTATTACCCAATTGAATGGGTAATGATTGATAAACTAAAGTTATGTAAGTGTATTCTTGAATTACATAAAATTTTACATTAATTTAAGACTTTGTATAATTATTTTATGAAAAATCTCGTAAACAGTTGGTACCTACATTTATTTTGGTATTTGTATTTGTAATTTGTATACTGTTCAATATTTTTAATATTTATATTAGTGAATTTTGTAATGGCAATAGTGTTATTATAACGTATTATTGAACTATGTTAATTTAATCATTTGGAAATGTATTGATTTGAATTGCATATTGTTGTTTAATATTTTTACTTTTAATTTTTTGTTCGGTAGGAAATTGTCCCTTTTTTAGGGGGGGGGGGAGATGTCCAATAAATCGAGGGTTAGGCAAAGGGGGACGTCCTAGATTCGTTTTAGGGGCGCCAATGAAAGTTAGCAAGGCATTCATAAATTGTTTAAACTTAGCACAGCACATTTATCGTTACTTGTTTGTGTTTGTGAATGAGTAAATGAGTAATATATCATTATCAGTGAATATATTATTATTAATGCAGCATTTCTGCAAGTAAGAATTTGTATGATATTATATATTTATATTTTTTTTTTTTTTTTTTTAATTGATCCTGAGCCCGGCAACTGTGGCCATTAGCTATTAGTAGGTACTGTAGGTTTTTGTATTGATGGTTTGTAGGTTTTTGGAACGGTAGGGGGAACACGTGTGTGTTTGTTTTGGCAGAATTTCGAATGGGGCACCCGTAGGTTTCTGCCATGCCCCGGGGGTGGGGGATGGCAGCACTTGCTCTCCGGTCACCGCGACTTGTCCGGAGAAAAATGCCGCCCGGTAACCGAGGATAAAACAGCAACCGGCTGCGTCGCAGCGGAAGAGTCAGACCACTCGGTCACCTCGTCCCCCATATTTATATTATGTAGGTGTTATAGCGTGTTTGCCAATATTCATTTAAATTAATAATCAAACCGTTAATTATTACGAGTTATGACAGTATAATAACATAATACCTATTATTTTCACCAGCTCTTTTCTGACCAATATTTTTTTTTAGACTAGTATAAAAATAATTATACACGGATATACAGATTACTATACAGGCTTGGCGCATGGCGCTTATTTCTAGTACTTATATTTTAAACATAATAATATGTACATTACATAATGACATAGGTAATGCTAAATCAACGTTAATATTTTAATAATGACGTCATAGTTTGTATAATACAGAGTGTAGTTATGTAATTCAACATAATATAGCTGAGCACAAACTCATCGTATCTCAAATAAATAAAATAGAGTTTGAATTGTTATAGAATAGCATAATTTGTTATAAAATATAAATGTCGTATAATTATAAAATGTTAATAATTAGTATCAACGTATATTTTAATACAGTAAAATTGGTGATTTTGCAAATATTTATAAAAATATAAATTGATCATTTAAGTAGAACCTACCAAATTATTTGTATTGATCAATCATCAGTCGCAGCCGGTTACTTATTCAAGCAATTTGTAACCTTAAAATATTATGGGCCTTACACAAAAATGAAATCAAACCATTTCAATGATCAAGGAAGAGTTTACCGAACCAATGAGCACGCCTTTTAGAATTTTGATCATTTTTTTTCATTTGAAAATGGAAAACTTTATTCAGATTGCATGAAATTGCATCAATAATTTGAGTATATTTTGTTTTGGTTTTGGTAAAGGTTTTCCTGTGATCCAAGTTTTGTACTAAAAACTTATCGGTACCGACTAGAGTC
Source organism: Myzus persicae (assembly GCF_001856785.1). Classification (NCBI taxonomy): domain Eukaryota; kingdom Metazoa; phylum Arthropoda; class Insecta; order Hemiptera; family Aphididae; genus Myzus; species Myzus persicae. Next base: position 615,755 of record NW_019101569.1, read on the forward strand.
CGTAGTAACCATGTCGACCATATTTTTTAATATTTATAATATTGTAATGAAATGTTGTTAACATTTTTTAATGGTCTATATCTACGGATGGTAATCCTCATTAATCTGATTCACGTTGTAGTTTGTGCACTTAATTCAGTTATATTTTACTTATATTACTATTTAAGATTACCACATACAATTTAATTAGATATTGTTTTGATCAGGAGTACGAGTAGGTTAGGTTAAGTAGCCTAACCTACCTGTTACAATATTATATAAATCTGACTTTCGATAACTGATACTGAAAAGTTCTTCGTTTTCCTAAACTGTGAAGTGTGTGTTCATACTTCGTAATAGGTATTGGTTTTTATAAACTAATTCTTCGAAATGGGTATTTCAATTTTAAATGTTCAAGTTCCGAAAGTGAAATAAAAAAAAATACCTAATACCAATAGGCTATAAATATTAGCATTGGTAAATACTAGTATTAGGTGCTAAATTTAGTATTTAGATATAATTAGATGAATAGGTAGGTACTTACTGCTTGTTCTTAGTAGACTATTTATTTAAAGCTTAAACAAAATATATTTATAAAATAAATAATTTATGTATATATAAATACACATAATATTTTAATGCATTGTTTATAAAAATTAAATGCCTACAAAATTATAGATAATTTGAGGATACGATCCTCTATCACTAGTTATAGTAGCTGGTTTGTTTAACAATAATTAAACTCCAGATGTCCGGAAATTCAAAACAAAAAATAAATATTTTTGGTTAATGAAGCGTTAAATCGATGATTACTTATTAAAAGATAATTACTAAATTATATATGAATTTGCTATTTTTAATTATTATGATTTATGACGTTATGGTACAGGTAAAGGTACACACAATATGCTTCAAATTTTAAACATTAAGTTCAATTTATATTCATATTTGGGACAGGAGATTATACTTGCTGTATATTATGCTATGTATATAGTAGTAATTCGTAGTAGTGTGGCAGGTAAAAGAAAGCTATCTACTTGTACTCGTATATGATATAGGTGATCATATTTGTGCGAGTATTCCTATTTTTGAATCTTAATGCAAACAAATTAACCAAATTTAGCAAGTGTTTAATATGTTTGAAAAGATTCTGCAGAATAAAACGAACTTTCTTTTTGTATACAAGGTTATTTTACAATATTTTTATTTTTTATGTTTTTCGATATTCATCCATATATTATTATAAATGATTGTATTTAATGTAAATACATTGATAAACATGGCCACTTAAATGTCGTTGTTTATTCATCTTCGAAAACCTAAAGATTTAAGATGTACCTACTACTTACTTAAAAAATAGTGCTTAATGCATATTAAAACGAAGATCATAAAGCAGTATTACATTATTTTGTAACGAAAGCAGTGACATTTTGTATTTTTTAATATTTATATTAATTATTATAATATAATAGATACTTATTAACTATTATAATTACACATTTAGAATTTTCGTGTATCTTAAGGATTTTTTATATATACATACATATTCTATAGTTTTTATGACATGTTTTGTGAAATCTTATCCTTAAAGTTATAAAGTATAAACTATTTAAATTTTAGTGCTCACACCGGTTGGTGAGTAGTCGTGTTTGTTTTAAAATCATGATTGCAAGTAGGTATAATGATATAACGGTTGGTGATAAACTGATAACATATTTTTAACATTTTGACTGACTAGGTATATTATATTGCTTTTAAATTTTATTTTCCGTCACGCGTCACTATATCGAGCGCCGAGATGAGCTGAAGCGAGACGCGTTAGCCAACACTCGGCCACTGCTTGTCCTGAGCGGTATTTTTATACTTTCAAACATTGGTTGTATTGCTAAATGCTAAATTTCTATTGGTTTCCACTTCCTGGTGTTTCTGGTGCTGTTAGCTTCAAAATCCTTATATTAGTGCGTATATAAATTTTTTTTCACTGCAATCACACATTGCAATACCATGGTATACCGTTTAATATGTTTAAAATAAGCCAGTTCTTTTATGTAATTGGTTTGGAGTAGGTACTCATAGTCATATATATAATACATCTTTAGTTGATATCTTATGCGTAAATTATTGCAGTTTGGAGCGTTACATTACAATACGGTGACGACAAGTTATGATTTTTAGAGTAGGTGTATATAATTATGCAGCACCGCTCTCCTTAATTTACTAATTATTATACAACACGTGTTTTTTCTCTAGGCTTCCTGTGTTAGTATTCGGTGATTAAAATAACAGAGCACAAAATTATTTCGAAAACTATTAATATTTTTCAACATTTTATTTCTAGAAAATTAAACTCAATATAATTTGAACATTTGGTATTGCCTAAAATGCTTTTAGACATTGGTCATCGATGGAAAACTATAAACCAACTAGAACTCACACAAATTCAGATGAACTATATAAATATCGATTTTTTATTCATATAATTAATATAAGCAATTTAAGTTGATAAGAGGATTGGCGTTTTCCGAAAAACGTTGTGCACCAATATTTTAAAAACATAATTGGGGCTGGGTATTTGAAGTCCTAAAAAAGAAGCAAAAAAAAAAAAATGGAAACATACCTTAAAACTCCCAAAAGCTGCTCTACATAAACAATAATAACTTCTTAAAAATTATTTTAGTTAAAATAAATATCTAACCAGTTCCTAAATTCTTCTGAATATCGCATTTTAACATAATTATTATACATATTACTTTAAGATGATAATTATTTTGTTTAATAAACAGATAATAGTTTTATCAGTACATCTTACACTGGTAGACTATAGCCTCTCAGATTTGCTCCCATAATCTACATCAATGCCAACAATGGGGGATCTGTGACTTGTGAGTTAACATTACTATCATCACAAATTCTCATATTTAATAAAAGTTTATGGCTATTGGCGACTGAAGTACTGAATGGTGTACGTAGTATAACTTGGTAGATAAAGTTCTAAGGTTAAAGTCGGACGTAAAATAATATTCAATAATCAGTAGGTGCCTACTACCTAATAGAGGTAAACCAATAGTTAGGTAAACACTGAACACTATTGGTTTTGTATGAATATATTTTGTTGTATGACACAAACAATTATAATTTATAATCATGTCATAATGTACGTCTTATCGAAAAACCAACTTAATAGAATATTGTTTTGATATATCTGAGCCCTAGCTCCCCCCCCCCCACCATCGATCGCCATCTATAAGCGGCTACGCTTGTCGACGATGACAAAATTCGAAACACTCACCGGTCGCAGCGACGACGATGACGCGGACGCGTGTACGCGCTTGCGTGATTGTCAATAATAATAATAATATACTACCATACGTATGGTAACGTGCAGCGCCCGGTCCACGTGCGCGATTTTAGCGGTTACCGGAACGCGGTCGCCCGCGCGCTAACTACCCTCGGCGGCGACTGGGGTGGATGGGGGCCACCGTACGCAGGGAACGCGTAATATACGCCGCGTCGGCCCCGACGCGGATGCTGCGTGCGGATCGCCCAGCCGCTGCCGCCGCCGCCGCCGTTGATCAATAAACGGCAGCAGCGCGCCCCCGAGAGCTTGGACCGCCGGCCACGCAGAGAGGCTCGGAGGCGTAGTGCACGCGCACAGCGCGCCGCCCGTTACTCCGCCGAACGAGAATGATGCCTCGCGAGACCTCCGCGCCGTCGCCGCCGCCGCCGCCGCCCCGACCATACCTCGCCACCCTGTTATTATGGGCGCTCGCCGCTGCCGTCTCGTAGTCGTCGTCGCCGCCGCCGCCGCCGCCGTCGTCGTTCTCCCGGCAATACCTCTCCGGAGATAATATTTTAGAGGTACGAGTGCGCTTGTGTGTGTTTGTGTGTGTGTGCGTGCGTGCGCGCGCTCGCGTGTCTGTGTTTCGGTGAGTGCGCGGGCCGTAGCGTACGGACGGACGGACGGACCTCGTTGACGAATTTAGTAATAATAATAATTATTATTATTATTATTGTTATATTAATAATTATAACTTATAAGCCTATGCACACACCACTATAAAAAATATAATAAAATATAATACTATAATATAATTATATCATGTGATCATAACGCTCCTTCTTTTTTATCATTCGCGACACATCGATTCCTATAATATATTAAATGTATACATGATAATAACGATATATCGCCAACAAGACGGTCGTCGTAGGGTACAGTTCGTCAAAGCGTTGTAGTTTTTGAGAGCGCGTTCGGATATCGGAGTAATTATACGTCATAGTCGTCGTCATCATATTATTGTTAAATTATTGGTATATTATACAATTACATATTTTTATTTTAATAACATAATATAATATTAAACTATCTACCGCCGCACTGGGATTCTCCGGGTCAAGTAAGTTAATGATCAAAGTCTTGTAAGCTTAAAGTATACTTTATTTTTGTGTTTAGTATTCGAACATTATTTTTACATTTAGTGTTCGGTGTATTATCATCGATTTCAATTTTTTCTCATCATCATCTTCTTCGTGAATCTTCTTAATATATATTATGCAAACAAAATATAGTCTTTATAACTACCTATGCGGGATATGTTATATATAACATACAAAATACTATATTTATTTAGTATTCTACAAATCATATGTATTGATCAGTTATTGAATTATATATATCATTGTAAAATGCAATTCTTAAAAAAAATTGTTTTTAAATCTGGCCCCAAAATACTAAAAACGTAATTATGAGTGATGGATTGTTTCATGATTCATGGGACCTACCAAATATTTTTAGGTATCTGTATCATCAAATATTTAAATGTAATTTTCACATTAATAAAAAAACAAATAAACACATTACAATTTCTTATTTAAAATCATTTATTCGAATATTTTACAATAGTCCGTCAAATACCTAAGCATAATTTAAATATATGTATGTAATACTAAATATTATTCATTGCGATCATTCTATGCACGCAGGCTCACTCCCATTTTTCCTTTAATAATGAATTTTTTCTTATTCTGATTTTTGCAATTTATAAACATATACTTAAAATCTATATTTAAAATTCTTTGTATTTTTGTACAACTTAAGGATCAGTATCCTGTGTGTATATAAACTTCTGTTTTTCAAATGAGAACGCCCCTTTTCTTCTGTAAATTATTCAACAGATAATTTTTTTGAACATTTTGGCCGTTGAGGTATTCAAATTAAAATTCAAACCCCACAAAATGTTGGTTCACTAATCCGCTCATCTATATTTTAAATACTTATAATTCATAAGCTACTTGACCGAAATTATTATAGATCGAAAATTCGAAATACTCCGAATAATATTTTTCTCCGGAATATAAAATAAAAATGTATGTTGTCACTCAAGAGTAAAAACTATAAAACAAAATTAGAACAAAAAAAAATAGTATAAAATATTGTTTTATAACGACTTAAAATTATGTAAAAGAAATATTTTCAAAATTTTAGTGCTTTTTGAAATAATGAGGGTTTTATGTTAAATGGATCTCCGCGTTCAGCCCAGAAAATAGTAGATACCTATAACTTAGGTATAAGTTAATACATTCTTGTTTGTTATATTTAACGATACAGGCAAAGTAATAGATATTATGGTGAGCTTAAACTATTTAATGATATATAGAATAGGACGACGTGCAGACTCGTACTTTTGATCCATGTAGCTGGTTTGTTACCCTCAACTTTTCGGGGTAGTTTGTGGTTGCAATAGGTATATAAGTTTTTGTTCTTAAACCTCGTGGCTCGTACTGTTTCTATTTTTGAATAATTTATAGACATATTTGATTTGCATAAACACGAAAGAAACAAAGTTTCTTATTTTTATATTAAGGTAGGTCATACACTCGTATTCTATGAAGATATTTGAATCAGTAGGTACTAGGTATGCTAAACAATTTTCAATTGTGAAATATGAATACTAAGTTGTTAAAATGTAAACTATATTTATTAAAATGTAGTTTTACCACAGTACCTTATTTTATGAAATCATTGAAATCCATAATGAGTATTTATAATTTATGTGATATAGGTTATTTATATATATCCACGTGATTAAAGTTGTTAAAATGTCCATTTCATTAATGAAACTAAAAAAAATTAAATTAACAATCAAAAGTTGGAATTTTTTGTTTATGATGGATTATTTTGTATTTTAACATTAAAATTAACATATTTTACGACTTTTAATATAAAACATGTATAAAAATGTAGATACCTATTCGTGTTCTTAAAGGGCAACTTAAACTGTTAAATGGAAATAACTGTAATAGGCACCATTCGGAATGAGCGTCAAGATGATATTTAGCACCTTTTGGCAGGATTACCTCCCACATGCCTTCTAATTGTGGTTGTAATCATTGTATGCATTAAACAAATTGCTCTTTTCGGGACCATTAATCAAAATGTAATCTATGTTCTCTTTAAAATACTCATATTGTTCTTAATATTTTACAATATTTTTAAAAGTTTTCATGTGCCAGGCCATTGCTATTATCTCTTTATCAACTAAAGCCGTTTTTATGTAACTTCAAGTAGGTAGTTATTTATTGCTTATATTAATTAGTAATAGCATTAAAAAAGATTATTTGGGATAATTGAATTTCATTTTATAGTTAGTTTTAGTTTTGCGAATACAAATTTTTAAAATATATTCTACTTTAATGAATGTAGGTTTTATAATATAGGTAATAAATAATTTCACATTGTGGTTTAATATTCTTGTATATAGGTAGTAATTCTAGACTAAATGGTTTAAAATACTCACAAAATGGCATAAATATTAATACAAATTAAAAACCCTACACATAAAAGTTACAAATGATATTTATTTTAAAGTGGTTGAAGAGTCACTTGAAATTTGAATAAATCGCAAAAAATGTTGATGATTCAACAATTTTAAGAAATACTGTAATTCAGAAATTGTAATTCAAAATTAATTTACATTAATAATTTGAAGTGTAGGATAGAGTACCTATAGAGTATAGACTAAAACTGATTAAAAATATTTACCTGTAACTTGTAAGTAATAATTAATAAGTAATAATCGTAATTTAGATTAACTATTAATAACTAATCAATGAAGAAAGAATTATAAATATTTTACATGTTTAGATGTTTAGAAACTTCTGTTTTTAAAATGATACCCTTTCTCCCTTGTTTAATCTTAATTTTTCTGTGGTTAACGGTTTGTAAAATAAAGAGTGGTTATTCAATTATGAAAATGATTATAAAAGGTTATGTCCTTACAAATGGTTTTACAAAAATATATAACATATGTATGATTGGATACAGGGCCGTATTTACAATTTTTGCACCCTGGGTCAACCATAATTTTACGTCCCCCAACCAAAAAATAGGTCCACTTTTTTGATTTTTATTAACACATTTTAGTTATAATTCTTTATGGTTAAGTCATGGTTGTCTATCTACAACTATGGTTATGTTAAAATTACAACTAGCACTTATCCATTATCGTTGCACTGTTAAGTTCACAAGGGTCGAGTCATAATACAAATTTTTTCCAAAAATAAAATATTTATTGAAACAATACTGCACCGAGTTACCGCTAGTGGCCCGGCCACCCCTAAATAGATCAATATTTGGCCGCCCAGGGCAAATGTTCCCATTGCTCCCCCTAAATACGGCTTTGATTGGATATTTGGATTTAGTATTCTTTTATACTTCGAACATTTTTAAATTTTTTAAATGTTGATAGATTAATATAAATTGATAACATTTTCAACTCCCCTTAGCTCCCGTATCTTCCAAACCAAACCCATTATTATCATGAAACTATCATCCATAATACACACAGTTAAGTAACTCAAAAATTACTCGTTTAAATTTTATTTTGACATCAAAATGAAATTATCCGTTAGATACTTTACAGTAGGAAAGGGAGGTTATCATTTGAAAAACAGAAGTCTGTATCTTCATTTTCCAAAAAGGAAAAAAATTCTCCTCCTTCACAAGAAAAAAAACAAAAAACTTTTAAAATATGGTATTTTAGAATGTTTAAAAATCCTAAAAATCAGAATTTGAATAAATTCATTATTAAATGAGAAATGGGTGTGCGCTTACTTGGTAAATCACTCTGTATATAGTTCACGCCAATTATTTGTTGATAATTTTCGTCTTGTAAACTTTTAAAGATTTTAAATTACAAGTAATTTATATACACAAGGAATGAATTAAATTCATATTTATTACAATATAGAAACTGCAATAGTCTTGGAAACTCGATGCATTAAATATTTATATTGTGCTAGTTTCAAAGTGTAAGAATGTAAGAGAATAGTTGTCAAATTAGAGAATCGATTGTACACCTACATCTTTTAAGGACTTAATATTTATACAGAAATAAACGATAGTGGGAGCTTAAGACATTAAGTTATACTATACAATATTTGTTTAAGGACTCGTCTTTAATCTGTGTACTTGAATTAATTAAATAATTATAACTCAAATGGTAATGAACAATTAATATTTTGTTTCAGGAATAATTTAGTAGGCTATGCTCCGAATAGCTTCAAGCTACGACCAATATGGCTGAGAATTCTGATTCAGATTGTGAAAGCGACAGCGACAACGAAGAGGAGGAAGAACTCCAATTTATAATAACTTTTTTACTATCAGGGTTGTGTTTAACACATATTGACCTGATATTATTATAATTCACATCATGGATCTCAGTGGATACGTACTAATACTCAAGGAAACTGAAGATAATAAAGCTAAGCTTTTAGGTGAGTAAGCCATCCCTGTTTTATTTTACAAACATTTATTTAATGTGGACGGATTAAGAGAAAATGTGTCTAAACCCTAAATGTTTTCTATGGTTCCATAATTAATATTAAAAACTAATTAATCTGATGCGATGCATTTAAGTTTATATAAACCTTTTAGGCAATCGTCTTTATCTTACCATTGCAAGGTAGAATTGTTGTAACATTATTAACTGTTTTAAAGTATTGACAATTCCTTATTTATCACATTCAGAAAACGATTTTGAGTGCTAGGTACTATAGCTGTCAGAGTAGCTTGTGAGTGAGTAGTGAGTGCTTATATTTTGTTTTGCATATCAAAATATAAGTTAGAATAATCCATAATCACTATAATATAATGTTAAATCCTATGCTATTTTATATAGTTTTTAAAATTAAAATAATTAGCTATATTGCTAATTATGCTGTCAAAATAAATATGAATATCTAATATTAATATATTATGTTCTGAAATAAATATATTTATAACTAACATACAAGTACTCAATATAAATTCAAAAAATATTTTACATCAGTCAAAAATTAAAATAATTTTATATTAAGTGTATAGTATAATAGCTAGACAGTATTTATTTATATTTTTAAAACCTAATTGATTGGTTAAGGCTCAAAAGTCGACCGCGCAGATTTCGAAACCGGTGATGAAATATTCGCAATTAATGGACAGCAAATTGCAGAAATGACTCGTGATGATTTGCTATCTTATCTCTATCAGGTGAGTTATTAAACAAATTTAAAATATCGTAATTATTACTCAATAATAATAATTATTAAAAGTATACTAAAATATAAAAATGTTGTTACAGTGTATTGTTACAAGAACCATATGCATGAATTTAAAACCTCGAGTAAAAAAAGGTATGTACATTCATTTAATATAAATATAACTACCTGTACTTACTATATATATTATATTTATATTCTAAGTATTTGGACACTTTCATTTGTTTGCTGAAGTATTTAATTGCCCGAACGCACTTTACAGAATGGGCTAAACAGTTAGACTGACAGACTGCATAATATATTATGTTTTACCGTTTCCTCGTGCAGGCTACGTTGGTCTATATAAAAAAAAACTGAAAACATGACGCCCGTCCTGTATAAGCTTATATATATTATGTTTATGACATATACTCAGTGTCTTCGTTATTTTTGTTGGGATGTGCACTGCAGTATATATGGTGTATTATTACTTATTTATCAACACAGTTGACAGTGTAAACGTGTTAGTATAATTTTCCGAGCAATGGGAAATATAATAATTTAAAAAGTATGGAGTAGGCATGTAGTTTATTTCACTTCCCTATTTTAAAATAGAGAATTCTTGTTGTTTTTTTTATTAGTTTAAAGTTTCCCTGACGTATGTCTACTAAAACTTGTTGTTAACAGAATTCAATTTTTTTTAACTTTTGGAAAATACTAAATAGATAACAATTAGTACAAAATATTAATAATAAAAGGTACTATCTACTACGTTTTAATGTATTTAAAAGTCAGAAGATAGAAGAGGAAAAAAATAGTAAAAAAGATAATAATTATTATAAAAAAAGGTTGTGTGGGCGCCACGCGTGAGTTGGCGTACAGAAGGTATGATAATTCTCGTAAGACACCAGCTTTATAATAAAAATTCTAGGCTTTACAAAAGGATTCTTGAATCTTTAGATACCTTTAACCGCTTTTCCAATAATCGACTATTATAAAACATCGTCATGAACTCTTTTACATTTTTTCACCTCACGACTGTACCAAAAAAAAAAAGGTGCTTATATTCTTTGAAGATATATGAACATTCTAAAATGTCCAGGTTCTTCTTCAATACAATATACTTTCACTCTTGTTTTGTAAATTCTCTAATTTCCTTAAAAGTCTCTGAGAGTAAGTGTAAAAAATGAAATAACTCTCTCACCTCTATACTCATCACCATGATGGTGTTTTTATGGGAATTTCTACATCGTCTGTGGTCGACGACTGTCGTTTGTAGTCGGTTAGCGACCTCGAGTGATCACAACAGGTACGTCAGGTAACACCAATAACAGGTCTGTGTTGTTAGTCTACCTAGTTACACTGTGTTTTTTACTTGTGCCGCTAACGTTTCGGAGTTCGCGTTTTTTTGATGGAGTTTCGTATTATTTAGTGACTGTGTAAAATTTGTATACAATTTTTTTCGGGCTGTGTGGATTGGATTTTATACTTTGGCTTTTCTAATTTATATATATGTATATAAAGTAAGTACTACAAGTACATGGATACATAATTTATATTATTTTGAGTGTAATGTTAAACATAAGAGCACTTCACTTGTGTGACCCATAGTAATTAAAAAAAACCCAAGTTTCGTTATCACAAGTATTAATTAAATATGTACATATTATAAATAAAAGGGCTGCACTTGAGAACCAATTTGGCTTATAGAGATAGCATAAAAAAGGTCTAACCTGTTTTAATAAAACGCCATTAGATTTGTTTTTAATGTAAAAGGCTAATCGTGAAAATATTTTTTTATGTATAAAAAGTACAGACAAACATCTTTTAAATTATTCAATTTATACTAATGAATAATAAAAGCATTACGTTTTTCTGTCAAATAATTTTGTGATCTTAGAAATTTACTTAACATTTTTTACAATAGAAAAATGAATAATTTTCTTATAAATATATTTTTGGTAAAATATGGATTTTTTTGAAAAAGCGCATTAGATATTGAAAACAGTTTTACTTCAAAAATGCTGTTGCTGATATAATTCTTATGGAATGATTAATAATTATTTTAATTAGGTTTTTTTTAAATATTAAATTAGATTTACATGCCTACCTAATAATAATACAATTTTTTTGCTTATTCACAGTTAGCATACTGTTTCATAGTTTCAAATTACAATGAAACTATTGACTTACAATCATAATTTTTATTTTTTGGATAAAATTATTATTTGTGTAGAGAGTCTTATAATATTATATTTTATAGTATATTTAAGCAATATTACATTTGTTTCTTAAGTGTAATAATACTTTTCTCTATTTTATACACACGTAATAATATTATTATAATCTCTTTCTGTACTTCCCTAATTGTGATTACATTGTTGAAATTAAGGCATCATTACAATTATAAAGATTTACATTATAGTATGTGGTTTGCCGAAAGATTTTTTTTTATACTTTTATTAAGAAAGTTATTAATAATTATAAATAGCTAAAAATAAATAGGCAGGTACTGATTACTTTCTTGAAAATTAAAACATTAAAACCAGCTTTTAAATATTATTTTCTGTATTTATTATAATGGGCAATGTAGGGGATTATATATATGGGATATTGTTAGAGATTTAAATAATTTAATCACAAGAAACAATGATTGAAATACAGAGTGAGGGGCTTACTATAATACATTTATACATGTGTAGACAGAGTTCACATTTTTACTGATGTGCTCTCTTATTTAGTAAAGTATTTAGTAAAGTGGAGCCTTGAAATAAAATATTATCTATAGAACATTAATTATTATCAAGTTTTAAAAATGTTATTAAAATAATTCAAATTTAACTTGTCTGTTGGTTTAAATTAAAGATGTACAAAGAGTACAATGGTACCTATCAAACTTGTACTTCTATTGATATGTACATTGTGTAAAACCTTGGTTTCCATTATATGTTATTATCGGGTTTTATTTTTTTTTCTAAGTTTAGTGCTCAAAACATCTACTTATATGCACCGGGTTAATTTATTTAGATTTACATTGGTAAGGTACCTACAGTACGTATACTAAGGTAAAATAATGTTGCCTTGGCCTCGATGACGTCAATACTTTGAAAAGATTCATATTATGATGGTTATATACCTATATGTTCTGACTACTGAAACTAAAGTTTAATAAAACTGAAAATTAAATTGTTCTATAAAAAAACATCGATTTATACAAACTTAATATAAATCTAAAGTGTGACATAAACATAACTTATAACAAAAATTCTTAATGTCGTTGTAAGGAATACGAACAATGCAGCATAACTTAATAATAATTTATATAATATCTTCTCTAATTATTCATAACAGGGGATTTTATTACAATAATAAATAACTATGATAGAAATAGTTCTAGTTTAAAATTAGTGAGTAGTTTTGAAAACACGTCTTTAAATGAAATCGAGTTTAGAAACAAACAATTTATTTCCAAATATCATATTATATTTTTACATGTGATAATTAACTATATACAGTTTGTTATTTAAGTTCAATAATCTTCAACATACATATACATCATTTAATGGTCAGTAAACCACTGACCGCAATAATAGGATAGGAAATTCACCGACACGTGACTGAGAGTCTTATATGTATTTAGACGTCGTCCATATCCAGTTTTTAATAACGCTATTTGGAGGGAGTGGATTTCGGATGTTTTGATTATACCTGGTTGCCAAGGAAATGCCATCGATTCTCCCCACACTTATATATTGTGAGTGTTCATACGGATATCCGGCTTCCGGCCGGTGAAAAACTATGTATACTGTACAGTGTACACAATATTTTAATAATATTGTCAAACAGATGATATTCTGCAGAAGTAGGACGCTTAAATTGACGTACATATTATCTTCCCTGCTTTAAGTTCAAATACTAGAAAAACGATTACCTACACTATGATCGAACTTTTCATTAATTGTACATACAAATATTACATTTCACAATGTGTTCTCTATAGTAATTAGTATACATCCATGTTTAATATTATGCTTTTTCACATACATTTTTATAATTGACCGTTAAGTAATTGCTAAAAGAAAACTAGAATGAAGTTAAAAATAAAATAAATTAGACTAAAATAAAAATTGTATGACAAAAGAAGATAATTTTGTATCAATATATATTTTTTTATCATTATTATGAATCTACATATTTAATTATCATCCCCGTATAATATTTACTAAAACAATATTTCTAAAAAACTACTAATTTACTCTCTTTTCATTTTAAAGTGTAATATTGTTTTAGACATACAAAGTCTTATATTTTATACCTCCGATAATATTATAGATATAAACCATGGTATAACGGCATCGTTTTAACAAACCATACTAATCGCTTTGAATATGTGTACAGTTGTACACCGTATAGCCGTATATGATACAATGTATCGTTATTTTATGATACAATAAACGTATATTGTACACATTCAACGGTGGAAATGTTAAAGTTGTTCCGGTCTCAGAGCAATCGTTGGTGTTTAAGCGTTTACAGTAGTTTGGTAGTAGTTTTTTCATATTATAAAATGGTTTATTTGTATATCAGTATACTGAATATAATATATATATGTGTAACTATGTATACCTAATTCCTATATATGATACGTACTGGCAGATAAATGTATAAAATGAGAGAGACATGGTGAGAGAAATGAATACGTGAAACCGGTCATTCGAGTTTGCCTTTGGTGCTGTTGTTAACCTCGAATCTCAAACGAACAGTCAACAGTGGTGAATAAAACGAGTTTGCCCCAGGAAAAATTACTCGATGGATGTCCGTACATAAGATTATTTGTATAAATATATTACATATATGTATAAATATAGTTTCACTTGCTTCTTAAGAGATTTTGGAGTCCTGATATAAAAAAATATCGATTAAGAGCGTAGGTGTATGTAAAAAAGCCAATGTAAACAGATTTACAATGAGTAAAGACTGAAGACAACAAACCCTAAAGCTTTCAAAAGCTTCCGGATTACATATTATTATATGATTGTTTAGTAAGAAAGAATTTCCATGAACAGTATTATTATAGTTTATTTCATAATATAACTATGTAAGTTATAAATATCTAATCAATTTTAGCTTACATAAAAATAATTTTCTAAACTCAAAAGGTTATATTCTGTTTTCTGTATCATTCATATGATACTATAAGTACACCAGCTTTTTGAGGAATTCAATATAGGCAATTTAATAAGAATAATATAATAAAATAAATAAATAAAATATGAAATTAGAACTTTTAATCTTAAATCTATTTTAATTTTAAATACTGAATTAAAGTAACTTAAAAGTGATCACAACACTCAACGGTATTGTTGTTGGTTGCTGCTTGATTACAAAACCATTTAGAAAAATGGCAAGGGATAGTACCGGGAAGGCTATAGCTAAAGTTAAGAAACTAAATTTTCACTAAAACAATATAAGAAATTTGTCTGTCCAAAAACTTTTTTTTTAAACTTCGGTATTGCACATTATAAGCCATTATATTTTTTACTTGTAAACATTTGGTTTCTTTACTAGATCTAAGTGAATCTTTGCCAGGTGAAACAGTTTTTTATTTATAAATTATATAGATACTTGATAATGATTTAATTTTATATTTATATTTATAATAAAAAAAAAAAAAAAATATATATATATAATATATATATATAGATGATAGATGTTTCTATGAGAAAACTTAATGTATAATCTCAATTTATAAGTGTCATCACTGGGTGGCTGCTTTTATCATGTTATTCATGTTATTTTGTTTTTTTATATTTTAGCTAATACTCTTGTTGTACTCACGAGGTACAGATTGTGTATTTAATAATAAAGGAAAAAAAAAAAAATATATTTATAATATTTATACTGTATGATACAATCTATTAATTAATTTAAAATTATGTGAATAACATATAAGTGTTCCTGATAATCGCTTCTTATTTTTTTAGAATATCATTAAATTAAAATAACGTCATTAAGTTTTAACAAATTCATACTTTATTTTTAAAAACATTTTTAACTATTTTCAATATTTTATGTGTACATATTTATAGTCAGTGAAAAATAAAGCTATATATGCATTATAATTTTGTTTCATGGCTAACCGAAGTGTACAATTATTATTATAGTTCTTTAGCTTATCAAAAATTAATTTTTTTAAATATTTTTAGAAAAATAAAATGTTGTTATAATAGTGTTATGATTTCAAAAGTTTAAACAACTAAGTACTAACCACATAAACTTTTAAGTTATGGTCGGAATTCGAATTAGGTCAAAAAATATTTGTTTTGTTTGGTGCTTGAGTCTATTTTAACTATACTTATGAACTATCTTGAATATTTTCTACTCGTAGTTAAAAAACTTACAAATGTTATAATTTTGAATTTACAAATTACAATCAATATTACTATCTATGAATTGTCAAATAATATTTAAATTTTGAATTCAATTTATTGTCATAGTTTTGGATGTTTCAATCGTATAAAAGCTGAAAGTATTTCTACCAGACTCACAACGCATGTTAGATTTTTATACATTGTACTAATATTTTTTAAACTTCTGTTACTAATGATTACAAAAAATGAGTAGTACCATTTTCTTGCACACATTTTTTGTATATTTTATAGAGTGAATATATTCTTGAAAAAGATAGAAACTAACATTTCCATTTTTCATCGATTTGTTTGTAGTTTTCATGCATATCTGCAATCTACATGTAATGATCTAATTAAGTTTCTAAGCTTGGCGTGCTCAAGAATATTTTTGAAGGATAGAAAAATAATATTATTTTTCATGTTTAACTTGCACGCAATTTTTTTTGTAAGTAGGTAGGACCTAGACCTAGGTAGGTAATGTAAAATTTATTTATTTTGTATCAATATTATTCATTTTAATGACTACACATATTTTGAACATTTAAGTAAAAACTATAAAAATTGTCAATTCGTTTGGCGTCCTATGACCTTTTAATACGATTTATAGTTGTTGAATACATTTATAGTGGGCACCATTATCCATTGCACCGTCATTAATTCATATTCATGATACAATATCAGCAGTAAGTAATGACTGTACAGAATAGACTATTGATTAATGATAAATATCGTTTTCTTAGTGAAACGCGTTTAGTTTGTTCGTTGATGAATAGTTAAATATTGTATGGTACACATTAAAGTATAGCAGTATGGTATATATTTTATTAGAAAATTAAATTATCTTCATGTTAATATTCAGCAAACGAATAATTAAAAATTAAATTATTATGTATAAAACACATGTTATATAAATAATAATTCGAAGGCAAGTAACCAGACACTCGCAGTAGCAGTACTTATAATGCAGTCTTAATCGCACCATGCGATTGATTTATTTATTTAAAATTTGTGCGAGTTTGCACGTTGTCAACCGATTTTCTTCCTCTCGAAAGAAACGTTAGACTGTCGCAGTAACCGACAGTAACTGCACATAGGACAAAATTCGATGGCCTCGACCGAAGCCAATCGCTTAGCCAATTATCCGTTAGAGTATTATTTTTTCTTGTACTTTTATCCTTTGTGAAAGAATTCGGTTATTTTATTGTTATTATTGCAGATAAGTATTTGACTTGAAAATTGTTGGTCAACAACTAAAAGTGTTTTTATTGTACAAATTAATTCTTAATATTTTAATATTAATTCAAATATAATAAATATTTATGATATCATAATTTTTTTTATTTATATATTATTAAATATGAATTATTATTTAAATATTCACTGGGGTATTCTGCAGGTCTTAAAATAACTCATGCTCCGTCAATTATGAGCTAATATATAACTATATAGGAGTCATTATTATAGGAAATCAACCATAACACTTACATAATAATATGTAATATGTATATTATATGTATAAAATATACTTTTTAGTTTTAATTTATTTATTATATGTATTGTAGTCTCTAAGTTCAAAAACAAAAATATTTCAAATGATTATTTTATGTTAGCTCAAAAAATATATATAGATTTATGAAATAGCAGTTAACAGTTTTGTATTCAATCAAATCTAAAACGATAGGGTAACTTATTTATATTCAATTTTTTTATACATATGCATAAGAACAGAATATATTTTGTAATACCTATATAATAAATAATGAATAAGTGCTTTAAAACTATAAATTGGATAGTCGATAAACTTTGATGAAAAAAACATCATATTCCTTATTAATTGGATTCATCGATATTCGCTATTTAAATTTGGTTTCCGGATTTGATGATTTAATTTTCTACTGCGAAAATCAAATCAAAAATGTTTAATATAATTGTTTTAAAATACTTTTAGTTTTAATAAATACCTACCTATTTCAAAAAAAATTTTTTATATAATTTATCAATACTTTCTATTTTTACAATATAATAAGTGTTCTTTTTATTGCTTAAATCGTTCTTTTCATAAATAGTTATTGATCTGATATTGAGTATGATATACATAATATTGTACATTCAACTCTCCTCGGAAACACGTTTTTAATTTTAATTTTTAAATTATTACGAATTGTGGCGATAAATAACGCGCAGGTACCTACATGTAATACGCAGTTTTCTGAATTGTCATTATTACTCTGTATTTTTTTTTTTAGAAACACGGGTAGTGTAAACTGTAAACCAATCAAATACTTATTACGCAAACGTTATTATAATATTTGTTGTGTAAAAAAATTTGTAATATATATGCCAAAAGAAATATTCCTTAAAATAACATTTTTTTTTATGAAATATTGCGTATGCGGTGTACCTATAGGTATTATATATTATATTGCAGAAATTATTGTTATGGTTGTACCTAATATTGTAATAAAGTCATAATATAATATACTAGGTATATGCTTGTATAGGTATTTTTATGATTAGGCATACCCTGCTGTGATTTAATATTTCCGGCGTTCCTATATAGGTACAGGTGCATATTATATGTAATATTCATAATGTTATACTCGTACACGTATTTACAGTCGTTTCCAGCACTTTAATGTATTTTTAACACCATACTGTCAGACATAAGGTATTATACCACCGAGCAGATCGACGGATACTATGTATACAAGACAATTTAGAAAAAAAAAGTTTTGGTTGTAGCTGGTTGGTACTTGAGTTACGAACGGCTTAACGGTGACGTCGTATTATATAGCTTTACTGGATATATTGGCATCGGTGCTTTTAGGAGCACCATCGTTGTGCAGCGTACAACCCTCGACCTAGGTACACACTATAAGACGACCGTTATTTTGGACGTCGGCCAGCAGTAGTTTCACTCCCACCAACCATCCCCCCCACCACCAAAAAACTCACCGCAATTCTAATGTTTTCTAATAAACTCCCCTTTGAGACCTTGAAAATTCACGCGTCCTCTGTAGTAGGTATAGTCATTATAGCTATGTAGCTGATAATGCTGCGCGACGGAAATCCAAATCACGAAAGAACAATATATACGATCGTGTGTGTGAGTGTGTGTGCGTATTAAGATTCAAGGAACAATATAATATATTATTATTATTATTGTCAGAGTCCTGCATGGCGGCAGAGCTCACGTAATGCGATGTTGCCATATTATTTTATTATGTATGCGCGCGACCGGTTGCCCTTGACATCCAGCAAAGCGCGTTTTTTCGGTCCATCGTGCCGCGTCTTCCTCCTCCGGTCGAGCCGCGACTACGATACGCAGTCCGTGCTATCCAACTAAGACTATATTATATCTGTACGAGCTGTATATTACAAAACTATATAGGTACGGTTGTCACGTAGCTGTGTTATTATATTTCCTCTTTCTATGCGTAGCCTGTACTAGCAGGTACCAACTGGGTTGGATAAGATATTTATACCGCAGACTGTAAAGAGTATCTTTGTATATACAAAACGATACGAGATAGGTACCTACCTACTATTGTTTTGGTAGGCATCAAGATGTACGAGACACTTGATACTTTAAGAATTCATAAGAGTATAAGACTGATAAGTGATATAAGTTACTAGATCAAGATACTCTAAAAAAGTTGTTCAATATTTCGTATACACATATTATATACATAGAAAAAAGCGAGATCAAACGTTTTTGTAAATGTTTTAAAATAATTATTTATATTGATTAACAATAGTATTAATATATATATATATATACATACAATTATAAATAACTACACATATATACGACCTATCTAGTGGCGTATTTAGGAATTTGTCATGGGGAGGGCCCAGATAATTCGGGTATAAAATAATTTGGCTTTGCCACCCACACCCCCAATTCCCTTTATTAAATACATATACCATATTAAATATAAGTCCATGTTAAATTTTTGAGTTTTGTATTATTTTTTATATTATATATTTGTATCATAAACTTTATAATTATAATAAAACCATGATAAACTAACTAATTATGTAAGCAGCTTACTAATAAACTAATAAATAAGAATAAACAATAAACTAGTTACTGGTTAGTTTTTCATGATTACAACAATTTAAAATTTATATTTATGTGTTATAAAAATACAGGAGAACTTAAGGACTGTTAATTATTTATTATAATTAAATAACATTTTACTGTGAGATTACAAAACAATATCTAACCGCCTAGGACTTAGCTCCATTTTATTATGGATTGCATCCACATTGAGGGATAGGTATGTTCCGATGAATAGACATCGATGCTAGTTCATTTAGCCTATCCTAAATACAAAACAATTTTGTAATAAATATGTCCTAAATAACTTCATTCATAGTGGATCTAAGATAAATTTTCAACCATTTTAAGGTTGAAAAACATATTTTGGGAGTAGCTGTAGGCCTGTAGATACTGGCATTGTAAATTGATAACAAAAACAACCTATGTTTTATAAAATTTGTTTTCCTTCATCATGTAATAACACAAAATTTGGGCATGTACCAGTTGCCCCCAAAAGTACCTTTTTTTATACCAAATCCCCCCAAACTACCTAGAGGAAAAAGTACCAGTTGCCCTCAACCAAATGTACTAGTTGCCCTCACATGTTAATATATACACAAATACAATATATAGCTCGTAAAATAAGGGAGGTAAATATACAAATCATAAATAAAATATAAAATTCAAAATGATAATAATTTGTTAATATAAAATAGTACAAAATATAATAATTTATCAACATATAAATAGTATAAAATTCAAAAGTATTATGTTTTGTTATAATAATTACTAACCGATTTTACAAAATCTAATCTGCTAATATTTTTGTTTTTATATTTATTTTATCGGATATAATAATTGACGGATTGAATTCAAGTTCAAAGCCAGAGCATTTTTCTTTTAACATACTAAATAACAATTCATACGTTTTTGATGATTATATCCACTCAGACGCATCTAAAATTACATGTTATGTTGACAAATTATTAAAATTTTGAATTTTATATTTTATTTATGATTTGTTTATTTACCTCCTCTATATTTTACGAGCTATATATTGCATTGTGTATATATTAACATGTGAGGGTAACTGGTACATTCAATTGGGGGCAACTGGTACATTTGATTGAGGGCAACTGGTATATTTTTAAAATCGCGATAATTGCCTTGGGGGGCAACTGGTAAACACCCTAAAATTTAACATGTATGAGATACGAGTTAATGGGAGGGGTACGGACCCCATGCACCCCCGTCAATACGCCACTGGTCCTATCTATATGTTTGTTCAAACCCACCTATTGTATCATATTAGAATTAATATATTTTTAGTTAATTTTTCCTTATTATTAAAATCATTTAAAGTTAAGTAGTAATATATAGACGGCTTCTAATTATATGGGTATACAATATACATACACCCCATTCTCGTGGATTATTGTACTACTAAATTTTCATTTATTTTCATTTATTAACATAAGTATGCTTGGACTGGATGAACTTTTTTTGTAATGTTTTTGCTGTCGTGGTTACTTATTAAAAAAACATATTATTTATGATTCATAGATTTTCCTTGTAGAGGAAAAATATCGAATAACACACTATTTTTTTAAATTAAAAAGCCAGCTTGGGCAAATAACTCTTATATTTATTATTTATACAAAAGTATCTTGATACATGTATCTGATTCTAATAAAGTGCCCAACCCTGAGGTACCTGTTGGTCGCATGAGAATTATACACAGTGGCCGTGTGAAATTTTTGTGTCTTTGAAGCAAATTCTATATTTTTAATATTTTTAATCCTCTTTATTGCACTAAAGTTAATCGCAGGGGGCTAACTCTAAACTCGGTAACATATAATATTAATTAAAGTATTCATCGTGATGTTTGTGTGAGGACTTGAGATCTTAAGGTAATACACCCACCCACCCGTTGCAGACATGTAGCAATTGCTTTAAATAATTCTACATGACTATACATCCTGTTACGACTGACTGTGCATAGGTTCATTAAATTAGCTGTCCTATGTAATTCTTAATATCATTTAAAAATTTCAGTTTTGGTTTTGAGCTAGGTATATATTTACAAAACGTGTAATAGTTAATCTAATTTAATAATTTTTTTTATATTGTTAGGTTAAATTAACTACCAAGTCATTTTACGTTCAATTTTCCTGAATTAAATCCAACTAGGTACCGAAAAATAATTTTTATTGTTTTGAATAAATGTACAAACTTTGAGGGGTAGGCTCTTTAAATTGTTCAAGTAGAGCAGTCATCCTACTACAACCTAAATAGGTACCCATAATATACTGAACAAGGCTTGTATTATTATTTTATACACATAATGTGGGTGTAAGAACTCTATTATATGTTACGTATGTTATTTATGAGATATTAATGCTATTATAGGTGTTGATTATATTTTTTTTAACACACCGCAATTGATAGAATCAATGTTTATAAATCAGGTTTGGCTCAGCGTATAAAAATAATTTTACATTTTTATATAATATAATAATATATACATACCTACATATAATTATTAAATTATAAATCGAAAACCCCAATAAAAACATCCGTTCGTTTGTATTATACTAACGATAAGAAACCACTAAACACATAGATACTGCAGGCGTTGTTTGACAACTTTTAATATGTTCCTGTCGTTGAAAACAATAATATTGCCGTGGTCGATGTGAGATATGGATATGAATGTGTAACATCACGAATGAAATATTCTGTAAGATAGCAATTTGCAGTATTAATGCTTAGACGAGTGTAAAATCATACCTGTACGGCGCACACGTTTTGAAATGTACCTATAGGTACTTGCAAACAACTTTAACGACCATACACGGTCATATAAAATAGATTAGTTTTTTTTTATTTAAAAGTTTACAGGCTTCCACTACAAAGGTTATTACCCAACAGTTTTTTTTTAAAATAAAAACAGATTTTATATTTATATACATATACAATTGAAAGAAAAGAAAAAAAATTACATATTTACAGTTTAGTTATTAATTATGTTTACAAGTTAGATTGACTGAATCAGAATTTATTGATGAGGTTTCATGTAGTGATGAACTTGATAATATTTAAAGTTTGTCCTTCGTCGAGGATTTTCTTGATGTGTTGCGGAAAATTGAGAGATGTGCGTACTGGTTCGTATGTGGGGCATTCTTGGAATATATGTTTTATAGTGATGCGAGTTTGACATGTTACATATAGGTGGATGATCTTTGCTGATTAGGAAGGAGTGTGTAATGAAGGTATGTCCGATTCTTATACGAGAGATCGCGATAACTTGACGTCGGCTGAGGTCCGGGGGTGTATACCACTGTTTCACAGAACTTTTTATGAACTTGAGTTTGAAGGTAAATGGAATGGAATCCCAATGGTGTTGCCATGACAAAAAGATTTTGTTTTTGACGGACGTGAAAATATCATAGGATGATATTTTCTCGATGGTGTTGTTGAGTAGAACTTTAGAAACTAGGGAGGCAGCTTCGTCGAGCATTTCGTTACCTTTTATTCCTACATGGGAAGGTACCCACATAAATTTGAAGGTTTTCTGGGTGTTGATTAGTTCGGATTGGGTAATTTGAGTGATCTCATTTCTGGGCCACTGTTTTTTTAGGGATGTTAGGACGCTGAGGGAATCGCTGAAAATAGATTAATGTATTGCATTTTTTTTCAAAATCGTATGGATCTAGTTTCGATCCATTTCGTTCCTTTTTGTCCCACTGAGGTAGACAATTTGACCCTCTTGAGTTATATGATGTGATTTACCCATAGAAAGTTTGTGGCACCGGTATTTTAAATCACTAAAATCTCTTTTTTTTAAATTTAAAATTGTAATTCTTTTTATAAAACACTTTCAGTATAATTTATATTAATATGTAAAATTTTAAATAAAATAAAGCTATTTTAATTTAGTGATTTAAAATACCGGGGACGCAAACTTCCTATGGGTAAATAACATCATATAAGTACTCCCTGGGGCCAAATATCCTATCTCAATAATAGACGAGGACGAAACGGGACGAAAAGTCCACGATTCAGTTTCAAAGTCACACACGTGTGACGTGTCGTTTTTATTATAGGTATGTACAAAAAACCTATACCTATAGTTATTTTCAATCTTTTAATTTTTTTAAATATATGTTTAAATTCAATAATCACGAGTTTTTCAATAAATTTTGTAATTTATATATTTTAGTGTGACTATACTCATACTGATATATTGATATAATATAATAATAATAATTTATTGCAATAACAAAATGTATACATGTTGTGTAAAAAAATAAATTTATAAAAGTTGCAGACTTGTCCTCTAAGCAATAAACTTGAATGCGGATGAGTTGAGTTCAATTAAAATCGAATAAAATAATATTATCTATAAATTAAATAAAACAATCTTAATATAGGAGTGATTTCAGTTTTTGTCTTGGAGGGTCTTTATATATTTAAACGAAATAGACTTGGAATATTTTTATGTTATTTAATATCCTTTTTTGAAGTTCAGTTTTAGTGGGAAAAATTATTTTGATTGAATTTCATTGTTTTCGGGCTAGATATACAACGACGATACACCTACTGCGCGTTGAAAAATTACTATTGACCTATAAGGTTTAGGAATTACACCTACATGGCTTTCAATAGGTTTATTTTTCCATTTCAAGGCCATTTTAAGTGATAAATGTAGCTGTATAACAACGGATAATACTATACAGTAAACTATATTGTGTGTATATAATTTATTGATTTGATTTATCGTGATATATTTTCTTTTCTATCTGATGATTTTTATTTGCTTATACACATTTACACTTCTTAGTTCTTATCCCTATTATATATTTACATATATTGCAGTTTATCGTATTTACACACCCACTGATCAATATTCAGGTTATGTGGTAAAAATAGTTAGAGAAATTCTTAACTGAAACTGATTCATATTTTCTGTCTGTTTGGAATTTGGTTGAAATTAAATATTTTTAAAATGTTTTATTTTATACATTCTGATTCTTTGGAATATAAACTTATTATCTATCATAATCAAACATAATAGGACCAATGCAATAATGAATATTATGTAAAATATAAAATTCATTATTTCATACTTAGTCGTAAACTAATGTGAGCATAGATAATAATATGAAGCATTTTTTATTTAATATGTTTATGTTTAAAAAAAGTCAAATAGTGCCTACAGTAAATTCAATATTTTATAAAAAATTGATTAATTTAACGATTTAATCAAATTTAATGAACCAATCATAGGCCCTTACCCTAAATCATAAGGGCTAGTATCTCACTCTATTGATTTATTAAAATACTAAATGTTAAGTCATTTTATGCGACTCGGCGTTAGCATTTTAAAATTAAAACACAAAATTAGGTTCATTCCTAAGCCGCGTTGGTGGGTTGTAGGTACTATAATTTACTGTTATTATACATTTATACATAATGGTCTTTTTTATGTTTTTATTTGCAATTGTAATATTATTATCTGCACAAGATGCCATATTTTATTATTTATGTGCACACATTTTATTATGCATGTCCCAGTAACTATGAGATATTATGTATAATATAAAAATGTCTTATACTTATTTCTATGCAGTTTAAAATTAATCACTACATAAAATAATGCACTATGTATCTCCTACGTAATTGCAATTAAAAAATAAAAGTTACATCATTAAATTGTTTGACCTTAATTTTTACTCCATTAATTTTTTTATTATTATTGGAAAGTGAACGAAATTGCGTAGTTTGGGTACATGACTTGGCTAATGTAAAGTATACAAAATCATCACTTGTAGATAATTATATTATAAACGTTTATCATATTTCGTTATGTTTGTTAAATACAATGCTACACAGTTGGAATCTTTTTACCATTGTTATTTTAAAAAATAATAATCACCTATAAGTTGTTAATCATACAATTAAAAAAAATCATATACTTTTATACTTCTTATATCTATTCATCTGTTTTATAGTTTTCATTGTTTAAAGTTGAAACTATTAAATTATAGTAAATAGATTTTAATTAAAATTAAAATTCTGTTTTAGTTTCAAATCTAAGTGCTTTGATTTAAATAAAACACAAATGTACCCAATTTTTAGACTTTTTATAAGCATGCTAAAAATTACATGCTATTAAGGTTGGAAAATAATATAAACACAATTTTATATCAAATACATTTATTTTTAATCTGTTCAATATGCGTAAATCATGAACATAATTACACGTTGCTATTTTAATTTAAATTTGTAGATATTATTACTTATTAGATATCTAGTTCTTGTTCTCTGCGTATAATTTGTGTGGATGAGCCACGACGAGAAATGGTAAAAATGTAAAATTATAATAATATGTGATAAAATGTTCGTAAATAAATTTTTCCTTTGTCACTAATAAATTATCAGAATAAATTATGTCTAGCTTCAATTGGGACGATCTGACGCTGTATATACACCATAGTCTTGCACTTACATTTTGGAATATAACAATGATAAACAAATTGATTATTTAAACGTAAATTTCTGTAATTAACAAACCATAGGTTTATCACGTCCTTGAGAGTTTTTTTTTATACATTTCAGGATTTTTTTAAAATATTATTACTCGCTCGTTGATTGCAATTTAGTATGACGGTTAACCATTGTGAAATTAAGACACACCTAAATTGTGCAATATAATTACCATAGAAAAAACTCCGGAAGTATTTTTACAGGTCTATTTCATATGTATTTTACGATAGGTATCTATTATACTTCTGTTAAATTTTTAATGTCTGCTAAAATGTATATATTTTTTTCTTTCAATTAAGGTTTATGTTATAATTAATTACACAATATTTTTAACTATTTAGATGTTTAAAATAATTGTTAACTTTAAATCTGCAGCTACTCAATGGGGTAAAAAGTACCAAATATGTGTCAATATTGTTTTTAATGCGTATACTATGCGTTGTATGAAAATTGCACATACATGCGGTCTTAAGGGAACGTTACAGTGACATTTTTTGTCTTCGTTTTACAAGTGCGTAACATAGCAAATTTTACAAACAGCAGATAGCGTTTAGCTCCATTAGTTTAAAAATTAGAGTGAATTTGCTTTATACAATTTAAATGTAAGATTATTTTCTAGAGAATGACTTAGGTTTTGTATTATATTTTAATTTTAAAACGTGTTATGAGTATTTTAATTTGTATAAATAATTTGCAATTTTAAAATACCTTTAAGTTATAGCTCGCTTTAAAATGACTGTAAACAGTTATCTTTTCTGTTGAATTCAGAAAGTTTGAATAGAAATAAATTATTATTCGAATTTCGAGGTATGACTTTTAATTAATATTTACAAATCATAATTATTTTCTTACGACTTGGCAGTTGTGTATTTAGGGTTTTTTAAATGGGTGATGGAATTTCTTCTACTAATAAAATGGTAAATATATTTTTTTGATTAGTTAAGTATTAAATTCAACCGCCGAAAGACTAATCAATCTGGGAATTCCTATCACGATCTATTACCCCTTGAAAAAATTAAATACAAAAACAATTTTTGTTTATTAATAAAAATTATTATAAAGAAATAGTATGTGTTAGAGAGTAGGTCATGAGGAAACCTCAAGTTTCTCCGGGACGATGACCGGTATCAATTTCTTCTAGATGATATTGATAGCGGAAACCGGTTCACTTGAAAGTCACAAAAGTAGGGGGTTTCGGAAATCAGCTTTAAATTAATAATAACAAGTCTAATTAAATGGATGTACAGCTGAGCTCGACAAATGTAAATTTTATCATTTTATTTTGTTTGTTATCATTTAGTCGTTACCACCAGCATAGACTCGGCAGGTTCTGATCTAGGTCAAGTTCATGATGCCTTCTTCATCGGAATTGAAGATGAAGCCAAAGAACGGTTGGAACGGCTGGCGGCTAGCAAACGTATCACACCAGTTGACATTACTAAATTGGCTCATCAGGTATGTTTTTTTTTATTTTAACATAATAAATCATAGTAATTAATGATTAATTATTAATAATGATGATTACTTTTGCAATGTCAAAAACGAATTGATTCAATAATCTTAATAAGGATTGATTTAAAGGTATACCTGTAATATTACATAAACGCATAATTTTAAAATGCAATTTTTTGTTTCATTCAATTCAGATGAAATTTTGCATAATTATTATGAGTCACTTTACTTTTATTGCGTAAAATGTTTTACCAGTGTTTACGATGAGTCAGAAATTTTGAGAATATCATAATTTACCTATAATATATTCTATTTAAATTGGCCGAAAAATAAAGACTTACCAGAAACCTGTGTTTAAATATGAATATGTTTAGGTAGATGCGCCTACTATTTTTCTGTGAAATAAAACTAGTGCTGCACGTGTGCAATAATAGTATACAGTATACACCAATGTTAGATTTTTTTAGTTTATGGTTGCGATGTTGACATTTAAATATCTATTTATTGTATGTATATTATTTTTTAATGTTTATTATTCACAAACTTATTTCAACATCTGTAACTATACTATTCATATTATGTTCAAATTAATATAAATTGTGCATATTGTATATGTTTATTGTATTTAATACATTTATAATAGTATTCGTTCTAAATAAAATTATACTGTACGGTATCTAATTAATTCAATAAACTATTGTAAGTAAAAGTAAAATATTTTGATGGTATTAATAATAATTTCTTAACGCATTAATAAAAAAAAATTATTTTAAAAAGTATACATTAATTGTTTCATTCTTTGGCTTATAGATTTAGATTATTATAATATACAAAATAAGTTGTAAAGATGCCGCAAAGTAGATTTGGTGTTTAAAATAGTTATCAAACTTTACTTAAAATTTAATTCGCTTTTGATTCCATAAGTTTGTATAATGTATAAACTATAATATGTAACTGTTAACTTATGACTAAAATATTATTTCAGACTTTTAAGTCTTTACCGGTCGTTGATTTATTTATTTAGTTTTAGAATGTTAAACGCCTGGTTGTATATGCAACTTTAAATACACAAATGAAAGTTATGTAGTACTATACTGTAGATAATTCCGTATATCATAACATCAACATTATAAACTACAAATAATTATTTATTTATTATAATATTATTTTCATTATTATTATGATGTACATTTCTTACAGGTAGGCAATTAAAAATATAAATTCATATTTATACATACAATTTAGGTATGGCATAAAATTGATCATATTAGACACATTCTCGCAATGTAGATTTAAAAATAAGACGGTCTTTTTGTAGTTTCTACATTGTATGTAAAATATTACTAACAATTTAATTTATATATAAATATTAACAACACCTAAATTATAATCAAGGGACGGAAGTAATTATTTTATCATAATATGCATAATATTATTATATTATAATTATGTAATATATTTAATTTTAGGGGTATTTCAGAATATTCATATGACAAGATAAAAATTGGTCTCGTAAAATATAAGACAAGCGAAATATGAATCTTTATATTTCAATATTCATAATTTTCATATAATTTTCATACTTAACATTTCCAAAACTTAAACATTTTAAGTTGTAGAGATGACAATTGACAACGACCTGATCCTGCAAATTATACTTTTATTATGTTTTGTTTTGATAGTATTTTAATATTTTATAATATTATGCATTATTCATTGCAATTTATTGTAATTTGTAAACAATTTCGTCTAGTATCATATTTTGCATTTTAGTCTAATTTTTGTGCACATTAAACATGCACTAAATTTGAGTGTTTATAAGTATTAATGAATAATTATACATTTTTAATGCTACAACTTCAGTTTCACGGGTTCATGGGCTAAGAATTAACATGTTTAAGAATTGGTTTGAATCTAAATATTTTTAAATATAAATTAAATTTAAACTTTTATCTTTAACATTTTATCTATTTAGTTCTTGAAGTAATTGTAAAATAAATAGGACATTATAAGAAATCTGTGACCAAGATGGTTATAAACTTATATAATGAATTTACTTTATACTTACCCGCTATGTACCTATTCAAAATATCAATTGAATAGTCAAAAGTTAGGTTATTGGAGTATCCCTAGCATTCGATCGAGTATGGCACCTAGTCTAATCATTTATGGGTTTTTTTTAATATGCATGAATGTTAAAAGCTAACGTAAATTATTTAGGTACCTAATCATTTTTTGCAAATAAATACCTTTTTTTTATTTACCTACCGTCAACAAAAAAAGAACGTTTTGATTTTTAAAATTTTTTAAATATATTAGATAAATATAATATTTCTAGTATATTATATAATTTATAATCAACGACAACACATAACCCATACTTATTTTAAATATAAATAAAAAAATGTGTACCATAAAATGTGAAATTTTATATAGTTGTTGCAACCAATAGCCAATATAGTTGTTGTAACCTTAGATGCCGAGGCTTTAAAAAAAGAATCTAGGGAAAAAAGCCCCGGAAAAAAAGCCCCATACTAAATACATGATTCTTTTTTTTTGATTTGCATATTACATATAATCATAATAATCATAATATAACCATTACATTTATTTTGTTAATTATTAAATTATTTTATTATATTATTATGCATCTAATTTATTATATGTACTAGTTGGTACATTTATTTGATTAAAAGGTAGAAACATAAAGGTAGTTATTTAAAAATAATTATATTTTGTATATTACATTAAACAATAACTAATTATATCACAGTTAAAAATCATTCCATAAGTAACGTTCCTTAACATACATTACTCTTATAAAAAGTATAGTTGCAATCTGCAATAATTGTCTTTTATCATTTGTACATAATTAAAAAAATGTTTTAGTTAAAAAATTTTAAAAACGATTTAGTAGCATTGATTTCTAATGTTGTGGCTAACTACATGAACATTGTAGAGTCTACAATAAAATATACCTTCATTATTTTTAAGATAAAGTCAAATGTCAATTACTTTTTTTACTATACAGGTACTTTAATCTTTTCTATTTCAAATGTATGTTTATGCCTAAGTAGTTTAAAATATTGGGTTTATTATTTAATTAAATATTATTATGATATAACGGTATATACAAATTATATATTATTTATATGGTTATAAATATATGGCTATTGATAAATAATAATATATTGTTTAAAAATTTAAAATGATGAAATGTATACTTTAATGAAAAAAGTGTTATGTATTTAGTTGGTACCGGGCTTTTTTTCCTATAGGCGCATCTTTTTTTACCGTATTTTGATATTGGGGCTTTTTTTCCAAATACCAAAAAAAAAAAAAAAAACAATAAAAAAATAAATGTATTACACGAAATATATTTTTGTTGTTCAAATTCGTCAACTAAATTCAACTATATTAAACCATTAGAATAGCTTGTGATTTATATAATTATATGAAATAGTACCTAATATTCGGAGCTAGATGAAACTGCAGTATTGTACAGAATACAACTTAGAATAATGCACATTTAAAAAAAGTCTACTATAGTATAGTCTATAATAAGTCCATGGTAGCAAGAAATATTAGACTAAATTTATAAAATTAAAGAATCTGCACTATTTCAACTTGTATTATTTGGCCATTTGGGTGGTGTATTTTAATGTGAAATAATTCCCGACAGTGAAATATGAGCGCTGGTCAAAAACTTCAATTTGAAATCGGATACCACGCCGCACGGTCCGCATGAAAACAAATTTGGGCTATTTTATGCCGTCAAGATTTATGAGCCAGTTAATTAGACACGTTTCTGTTTTGGACCTGTAAAAAGGTTCAATTGTATGGCGCCCATACGTTTCCTTTGACTACCTTTTTGAAAACCTTACGTCTGGTATACGGTATACCGTATTCTAAAACTTGTCCTTAAAACATTTTTAATATGTGTGTTATCACTGAACATACTTATAATACAGCGTATATTGTATATACATTACTCATTAGTCATTAGTAGATAATTCAGATTAGTTGTAGACAATTTTATAAGTTATACGTATTAAAGTGAAAAATTGTTTTCCTTATTTTCAACAATATCCAATACTCATTATTGTATAAAAAATTTGTTTTTTGTTTATAAAATAAATAGTACAATTTAATATTAATAATCATTATTTATGAAAAAAATTTCTAAATTAATAAAATAAAAACTATGTATAGGTACGAGTACTATATTAGTTATAAGCGTATACATTTATTAAAAGCAACAGAGGTATTTTGGTGTCATGACTTATTAATTTATAACACTTTTATACACATGGGATAATTTTTGGAATAGTTTTAAACACATAGCAAAGTTTTTTCATTGTCAGATAAATAATTCTTTCTATTTCTATTGGAAAACAATTTGTATAATTTTTTTAAATTTGTATTTAGTTGATGCGTCAATTGCACCCGACAGCTGAACTCAACGATTTCTTAGACAACAAGGTACACAGTGGTCGTGTCGGTTCTTCATGCCTACCAGACAACGGAAATAAATTAACCGAACAATCCGAGCCCAAATTATCTAGGAGACCCAGTTCACCATTCAATAATGGTCTTACCGAGGTTCTTATCTGCAAAGATGTCACCGATAGTAATAATAGACTAAAAGCTGTCGACGAGACCAACGAAACTCAAAACAGGTAAGCTGCAATGATACCTAAGTGATAATGATTTTTAATCTAATTGATTTAAATATATTTTAAAACATTATTGCGATAAAACAATTTTTACAGTTTGATATAGGCTCATCTGTGTAAATAGGACGTAGTTATTATATTTGTAAATTGTAGGCCATATTTTATCAAAGTCGTTTGAAAAATTATGAATATCATACACGGCATTCATTTTAACGGGAAAAATAATTTTCATTTGTAAATACAAATATTATTTATTTATTTAATTATTAATATTTATTAAATAATTTATTTTTATAGCGTGGTCATAACACACGTTTTTAATATGAGTTTAAATATTTAACTGTATACTGTGTTGATGATTTAGTATTTATCGATCAAGTATTTTTTTTATACTTTTAGAGAGGTGTACGCTAATGATGTGTAATGTGTATAGGATTTCAACAAGAAATAATTTGCAGTTGAATTTAACATATTATTCAATAGGTGAAATTATTTTATTTTTAATATACGTATTCAACTCTATAAGGTTTAAAAAAGTTTATGAAGTTGAGTCCCAATGATGTTCCCTATATAGTTTTGCATCTTATATAGACAGTTACCAGTTAATAATTTGTCTTTTCTTTTAATCCATAATGTTATATCCAGTTCTAAAATATAAAAAGTAAAAATATAAAATATATTATAAAAAAAACATGTATTTAGAATTTAGATATCGTTTTCCATGACACATTATATTCATCAAGAATACTGTAGAAAGCTATATATTATTATGCTGGTTAGTATTTTTAATAATTGTGTGTTGTGTTTGTAGTGTTGGGCATAATAAATAATTGCTTTCTAAATTTGTATTGTAGGTAGGTAGTATAGTATACAGTAATCGGAAATTCATAACAAATGTATTTTGTAGTATATGTATGAAAATCTTCTTGAGATTATATACCTACAACTATAATATAATACAATATACCGTATTACTGCATTCAATAACACATCTATATTTAAAAAAATATTAAATTCATAATTTGTGCTAATGACGTAGGACTCGTAGTTATATACATTAAACGGGAATAAGTGTTTAATTATTATAGAATTATTACGAATCAGTTATTTTACTAAAACTGTTTGCGTTTATAACTATAATAATATCTATACATTTTAAGCGTTTGTCTGGCTTTGATAAAAAAAACAACACTAGATTCCAGTGAAGGTAAATGTATGTATTTCATTTTTATCGTTACTTTACACAGTCTTTCGTTAACACAATTGATTTTATTGTGTAAATCATCTAAAACAGCTATCGATACCAATTTTGCCGTCAGTACTTTTAAAATAATAAATTACAAACGTAGTGTATATTAATTTCAAATATATCAATATAATATGTAATCTATAAACGTTTTAAAAAAAAAAAAAATGTAAAACGTGACAATCTCGTAAAGAAAAAACCACTTATAATTTTTTATCGCAATTTGAGCACGGTATACATATGAAACGCTACCTACTCGACAATATTTTTATTGCATCCTCCTATAGGGTTGTTGCAATGTCATTTATTACCAAGTAGCATGCTGTAGGGTTTTATGAAATGAATCGAAATTATGTCGAAAAACGTATTTAATAGCGAAGTGTAAGAATAATTGTTCGTTTTCAAGCAAAACCTTTGTTCTTTGTTTTTGAAAAAAAAAATTAAGATTTAACCATTATATCCCTAGCTATAGGTATTATTATTTATATATATATATTCTCCTATCAAACATCCTGAAATTTTTTTAATTTTTACGAACGATGGTTTTTGCGATTGATGAATAAATAATAATAATTATAATATTGTTCTAAAACATTTTACAAATTGTATAGTTTCTTAATTATTGTGTACACAATATTACTATCACAGTACTATAGAATATTATACTTAGAGTTCTCGTATACTGCAGAGCATGATTCCGTCCACTATAGTTTAAAAAACGACTATTTACCGGCCACGTAAACAATGATTTTAATGAAGAGTTATGCCATGAGCGTTTTAAC
Organism: Myzus persicae; assembly: GCF_001856785.1. NCBI lineage: Eukaryota > Metazoa > Arthropoda > Insecta > Hemiptera > Aphididae > Myzus > Myzus persicae. The sequence goes on from NW_019101569.1 coordinate 650,413, forward strand.
ATTTTCCCCTCCCAAAACGACGGGATTTCGAAGGGGGCTGTTTGTATTTTTTTACGGTCCACCTGTCTTTAATTTACCACGGTAACGTGCACAATACAAAGGGAGTTTTTTTAACCGGCTACGTTTTGATTTTAGTGTAGACCTATCTAGTAGTACCTATACCTACGTCCTACGCTTCGACACCGTATAATATAATATTATAATATTTTATGGTTAATTAAAATAAAATCATATAGGTATGCGTTGTATGTTATCCTAATCAATAAATTCTATTCGAATAATGGATCTTCGATCGTTCAAAATTTAATTTTTGTTTTATTGTGTATGGATGTTGAATATTACGTGTTTAATGCCATTATTAAGTTCTTCAGTAGGTTTCAAATTTCAATATGGCATAGTGTTATATAATGCCTTATATTAAAACTGCAATTACACACAATTCATATTATTATCATTTTAAAACTGATTATTATTACTGTACGGTTTATTTGTGGCAGAGGTTGCATTTAATCGATTTTTTCAGCTTTTTTCTGTGAATATCAACCGCCACCATATTATACTTGGGTTTTCATATTTTGACAGATTTTAAACTGCAAAACCGGACAGTGATCTATTCTGCTGCAAGTATATATTTCGTGTACTGCAGTCAAACGACATGGTTGATAAATTATATTATGATATGAACACCGTGACAGTTTTTTTTTTCGAAAATTTTGACTTGGTCATACTAAATGGAGAGGAAAATTATTAATAAACTCACCTCTTACCTTATCCCTTCCATTGTCCTGCACATACACACAGACACACACGTGACATAACCAGTTATTGATTATAAAACCAGAACCATATCATATACATATATTATTATTATTCTACGTACGGGTTTGTGTTTGTATACATGGATAACTATAATATAAACGACTACATATTTTCATACTCACAATGTTATGTTATGCCTCTCCAAGTCGTTGGATAAAACAAATTTATTGCGTATACATATTAATGATCGTAGTAGCTAAAAATAAGTAGGAAGATGAATATAATAATAATAATAATATACGTGTTTAGTAAATACCTAGTTATAAGACTATTTTACTGAACACATAGTATCGTAATATCGTATTAATATCGTAAAATAGGTTTTGATATTTTTACTAGAAAGCTATATATTTTAAACCAAGGAGGTATATCGATATACATAAACTTATTATAATACCTAATATATATTTTAAAATGGTTAAAAGTGCTCAACGAAATGAAATAATTTGATGATAAAAATTATTTTGTAAGTAATTCGTGAGGTATAAAATGATCATCGAGTAGTAGGTATTTAAATTTTCTATCACGAAATAATTTATAATATAATATACTGAATTATAAATCGTATGGCAGTTTTTCCTCGGACCGATTTTAGTTGCCGTCGATCTTTGGCTATGATCAAAATCAATTTTATTAATGTATTGAATTGTAAACAGTTCTAAAGAATTTATTCAATTATTTTAATTTTTATTCGCATTATACTTATGTATTATAATGTAAATGTTTACCTAGTACAATAAGTTAATAGATTTTTTGGGATCATAAAATATAATCTTTTTTCTTAAAAATGAACTGATTCTCAACATTTAAAAAACAAAAAAAACATTTTTCTAGTTCATTTTTGTATTAAAACCTATGGGTATATCGTCATGAATCTATACTATAAAATATATGAGTACAAAATATTGTTAAGTCGGATTGTAGATGGTATCAAGAAACCAGTCCAATCAATATACCATTATTTATTAGTTGGTATTTAAAAATAAATAATATAATATATGCTATATTTTACGAAATGTTTGGTGCCTATTATACATATGTAATTAGTTATTAAGCCTTTAAAACGAACACGACATGCTTGCAGTATAATTAAGAAAAACAATAGCTGTAATATCCTCGAATAATGATAGTTTTTTTCAATTTGCTTTATGGAGTTTAAAACAAGCTATAAATTAAATAGTAACACAGTAAAATGCATATAAGGCCCCAGGGACCGATCCAGTGGGAGGACAAGGGACATGTGGAGGGGCACAGGCGCAAAAATACTCTTCTCCGTTATTTTTAGAGATTCAACAATTGAATACTATATTATTCATATTTTTTTTTTATTATACTAGTTAATAAATAAAGAATATATCATTTTAATATATTATGCATAAAAAAACAAAGATAAATTGAATAATTTTGTGACAGACGGCAATATCATTGAATTACTAAATTACTCAAACATATACTTTTCCATGGTGTTACTCAAAAATGTACTAAGAAAATATTTGCGTAATGAACGTTTTAGGTCTGAATCATTTAGATAGATCTCAATCCGTAGTTTTAACAGTGACACGTAAACGTAGTGAATGTACCTGTGTGGCTGATGTTTGGAATTCGACAATATTGTTACCAGCTATACCCCTATACAACCCAAGTCTGAAAAGGGAAGGTATAAATCGTCATACGAAAGGGAAGGTATATTATCGTCATGTATATATATTTAATAAATAACAACGTAAGGGTGGAAAAGCGATGCTACTCTTCGACGCAGGCGATTTGTAACCACTGCCATTACTAAATCGTTGTGGTAGGGTCGCGCAGCAGTTCTACACCCATGTGCACACAACAACAACAACTAAAACAGCAATAATAATAAAATATAGTATTTTATTCGGGCTCACAGTACCCAATAGGTACACTATAATATAACACGATATATTCGTGCGTGTGACTTGTCACTACCAAGGGTCAGGAATTCCACGGCAGGCAGGTACCTACGTCGTGTGTGCCGCCGCCACAGCAGGTACAGCCGACTGTACAGGTACCTCGACCCCACCCCTAAGCCAACTAAGTCGCATTGTGTGCCGAGGGTTGGGTATATACAATAAAACGCGCGCGCGCGCACATACACACACGCACACACACACACAGACACACCCGGACGTACACGGTCTGCGACGACGCTATCCCCCGGTTCTCTGGAAGAAAATGCGCCGCACAGGTATAATAATAATAATAATAAAAGAATATTATAAGAATAATAGTATAATGGACGCACCGATCCCCCGCAACCTCTCCGCCACACAACCACTATCGGTCCGGTTCTCTTCCCCGGTGCGGTGCGCGTTCCCCGACACACATATATATTATTATTATTATTATTATTACCTACGAACAATTGACGCGCGCGCCAGTTCGGTGTTTGCGTCGTTTGCGTACGGTCCGCGCTATGCACGTTGCAGTTGGCTCGCCCGTCTCCAGTCGTAAAAGTGAGTGCTGTTCGCGAGTTTCACTCGTCGTTGTCGCCGCCGTCGCCGCACGCCACCCACCTGTCGGATTTCCTTGCAGTACCACATTAACTGCAATATAATATTATATATTAATAATATAAACAATATAATTTGTCCACGATGAAACTATTACCGTACTACTGGCACACTTGGTGAGTGAAAAATAAATTTAATAATGATATAAATTCAATATAAAAACAAGAATAATAATTATCTCATGCACTATTATTATTGCCGTATAAGCAATGCCGGCTAAACCATAGCCTCACGTGACCAGATATATTTAAATATCCCTGCAGCAGCCTTTTCGAGCGCCGGTCGTTTCGTCTTCCGTAGGGTTTGGTGAGGGAGAAAAATTGTACTTTGCTGTGATCATAATATTTATAATTTGACGGATGTGCAGTGTTGTACTTAATATTAATGATATATTGTGAAATTATTATTGAAAATGTTTCCGACCTTATAATCGTCATAGTGTCGGTATTTTAATATCGGTTAGGTTATATTATAATATAGGTATAATAATAAGGTATACTACAACTACACTAATTGCAACCAGTGTCCAATTCCAATACCTATATTTTCAGTATTTTCTAAATAATTGTGCACAATGATGAGAATGATGGAACTTTTTGAACGGTATTACTCTAATAACATGTTTATTACTAATCGATATACATAAATACGACGCAAAACCATGACCGTTTAATGTACCTATATAATATTATTATCATCGTCGTTATTGTGGTAGGCAGTTAAATTATTTCATAATAATTCTGCACTAGATAGTAGATATTATTAAACTGTGTGTAAAGGTATTCCGTTTGTGTTCAAACACGAAATAACGTTTTAAAAAAATATCCCTAATGCCTATGTAAACAATTATTGAAATTGTGTTTTCTTGTTGTATACATTATTATTATTATTATTATTATTATTACCTATACGTTTTTGACGATAATTTTCTGATGCCACAGCATCGCATAAGAATACAAATACGTTAACGTAGTCTAACGTGTTCTCCGTCTTATTATAAGCCTCCTCAATGGGTATACCTATAGCCGTATAGGTATATCTAATCTAATCACATGCAAAAACAGACAAAAGAACATTTTTGCATGTAGAAGCTGTAATTTGTTTCGCTTCTTCAACAACAAAAATCGGTCATATATTGTCTTGCAAATTACAAAGCAGGGGTCAAAGTACCGGAAAATGTATATTTAAAGCAACGAATTCGACGTTATAACATCGCAACATAATTTTTGAATTTTCTAAAAATCTAATCGGTTTATTATTTGCAAAAAAACAAATAAATATTGACAGGTAGGAATTTGATTAATTTACGAAGATATTATACTAGTTTATATGTATCAAAAGTTTGTTGGCAAACATTATCATAATATTGTGTACCCATTAGAACAAATAACATGTATTAAATAGCATTAAATTTCCACCCTAAAATATTTGTGTCAAGTATACTGATAATTTGTCATTTGATTCTTAATCTTATTTATGTATACAAGACAAGTAGGTATATTGCGTAACTATTTTACCTATAAGGTTATCGAGTTTAATAACTATCACGAAATAATCTAATTTGTCACTAGTCATACATGCGTATTATTGAAGTCATTGTTAATACTTTTTATGTTTTTTTTTTATTTACGTAAAAGTTAAAAGCCAATAAGTGAAGTCCCGTAAGTCTGATCACGATTGCATTAAATAATACTCGAGGCTGAGGGGCTTCCTAATTATGACTTTTAGTTTCTATATGTTTAGGAAGAATGTCGGGTTCGGAGTAGTCGTAAACCATAATGGTCTGGTAACCGTCTGGTCACGTAATAACTGGTTGTACTATATACTACGTATCATTATATTATATCCTTATTCGCAAAGGGCGAAGCAACTGCAGAAAATTAAGTATTACAAATATAATTTATTATACATTTGTCCGGGTTACATTTAAATTAAAAATTAATTTCGATGTCGGATGACAAGATATGTAATTAACATTAAGTTGAAATACATCGACAAGTAATACCTATATTTTATTGTGTAATTATTTTTATAATTATATATTTAGTACACATCGAATATTTTGTATACTTATACAGTTATACACATGCTAAATAATTAATACATTTCGTAAACTTCTGTGCACGCCATAATCATCACAACAAAATTATTGCAGTATAGCGTCTGAAACGACAACAGAAAATGTAATCATGTGCCGTGCGTAAACAACCGATACGCTTTGATTTTTATTAATTTATTGATCTCGTATTCTGGTAGAATTTATTTTCCCTAGTGCTCCATGGTAAAGTTTATACTATTTAGTGTCTACAGTGAACAAAAAACAAAATCGTGTAAGAATTCAATGAATGTTCTACCTAAATCTATTAGTTTAATTATTGATTTAGTCTTTACTAAGCTATTTTTAATCACTTTACAGTATCGATTTGTTTCCAATACAGCCTATAGGCCAATGCCTATTTTATTAATGCTAAATTGTAGCTGTGACTTTAGGTATAGTTAATTGTTATTGTTATTATTATTATTTTTTAACAGCATGAAAAGAATTAACTCACAGAAATATTTTCATAATAATTATTATTACAGAATTCTGAAACACTAACTTTCCTGGCTTTTGAATATTTTGCTACTCACCCGAGGCTATCGTATTATAGGTGCAGTAGTCAAATTGTATACTCTTACTGCGTCTTTACGTCCAAAATATGTCCAATGCGCTTAAATATATGTCAATAACGAGTATTATTATTATTATTATTATTATTATTATTATTATTATTATGCATTATGCTATTACAGTGTTTTATACACTTTATGTAACATACTTATTATTATATCGAAGATCGAACGGTATTGTACATGGTCGAGATGTGGTTAATATTATCCTATATTATCCTACTATAGGCTTATATTATACAGTGATTGATTGATACGTTTCGTTCGATTTCATGTATGGTTTCTGCAGGAGGGATTTAAGCGGCGCATTAGCTCCGTTTTCCTCCGTTGCCAAACCACCTATATAATATTATCGTCGTTATTATTATTATTATATATTGCCGTTGCATTTAAGCACATGTATATGCGTAACTAAAACGATAAAATCTTGAATTTTCGTACCTAAATATTATAACGCGGTCGGTCTGTTGTGTAGTTGTACTGGTCATGTTGCGCCTGTTGTCGTCGTATATAGGTATACTGTTGTTGTTTATTATTATTATTTTTTTTTTTCAAATTCACCGACACGCCCAATTATTTTTTTACCGAGTTCAAGGAAAAATTTATTATTATTTTTGTTCACGATTACCTTGTCTAAAACAATAATTGGTTTGTCATGCGCCCAGAACAGCGGGTGTGTAGGCAACCAAAATTGCAAGCTACTTTTACTGCAGAGATGTGTAGGTACTACACGTCCTGCCTATCAATAAAGCATATATTATTACTGCAGTAACACATCAAAATATAATTATGTCCAAATACGTTGTAAATTATACATTGTACTTTAATGTTTTAATATGTCTTAAACAACAAGTTTTACCGCATATCGTTTTAATCCCGAAACTATTTACTTAATTTCTGTTTTTCTCACAATTCTCGCATTTATAAATGGGTAGTCTAAAGTCTTATAATATTATAATACATTGTTTCCGTTAGTAACTGTGTATAAACCAGAGAACAATAATTAGGTTTTAATAATGTTTCATTTCACTCATTATAAATGCGACTTCGTGTAACACTATTAAGCTTAATAATATATTATAAGAACGTATGAAATTATTCCGCATCGTGTATTCGTCGCATTGAACACATTTTTTGAAAAAAATTGTTGTTTATGAAGGCTAAATTTTTACACACACTCCTCTTGCTCATGATTACTTGCAGTGATATCATTTAACGTCAAAAGTGGATTTGTAATAACAAGCTAATATTAAATATGGACAATTGTTAAATGAAAAGTCGTTATAACGGTTATTATTTCAGTAAAATTAATCTTTCAAAAAAATGGTGAACGACAGCAAAACCGAAAATTTCTCAAGCTATAATAATATTATATTGACGTATTTATATACCAATAAGAGAAAATAATATTTTTAAGTCTGACCGCAAACGTTCGAGGCCCCCACCGGTAAGCACTTAGCTGTGGCAGTTGTCAGCAGACGGCGCATTATCTCCGACCTCGTCGTCGTAATTAGGGTTTTATTATTTTCTTGACGGTGTATTTTGTTTTTATCGGATCCGTCCGAATTCCAACAACATTTTCTCATCGGGTTTCTAAAATATTTAGTTTGCATATTGACGTTTGACTACAGTTATCGTTTTTACCGTGTTGACATATTTCATTTGTCCTCAAGCTCGATGGTGTATCTGAGTACAATTTTCACGATGAATAAAAAAAAAAAAAATAATTCTAAAAATATATTTATTTTTAATAGTTACTTAATAACTCCTAATCAAACTTTTTCAATTATTAATTATATAACATGCAGTGTATGCAGGTACTTAAAAAAGTTGTCAGTAGCTACATCTGATTATTAAAATATAAGAATTTTTATTGAATATATTAAAATCATATAAATGCTATACATGCATATTGCATATATAAAAACATAAAATAAATTAATATAAAAACTTGCTTGTAGTGGGAAAATGCCCATGTCGCTTCATCACCGTACGCACCAACAAGGCCGTAGCCAGAAAAATACCTACTACTGAAGAGAACAAATTCTAAGAAAAATCTTTTATAAAAACGTTTTCATTTTTAACTTAGTTAACTTAACTAATTTACCACTTTTAATTTTACAGTAATTACACAACGCGATAATATATCTAGTAAAATAAATTAAACTATTAAACCCGATACCTATACCTCGACGTAGTAATTTATTATAGTTTTACAATTATTAAAATATTATATTAATTTTTATTTTTGAATCATAGAATATCTTCATATTCATGCTTTTAGCATATGTATTATGTATGAACAATGTAACGTAATGTTATGTATAAGACATCGTCTTATGGACTATGGTAAGCGAATGAATGCCGGGTTGGAATTGCCACTGAACGTGTCCATTTTCGATGGCATATGCAGATATTATATAATGTTATTTGTATACCAAAGGACGACATAGTTAAATTATAATTGAAAAAGTAATTTTTTAAACTTTTTACATAACAATTAACTACCTACCTAGTTGTTAAATCTTTTAATATATAAAATAATATATTTGTAAAAATGATTAGATATATTGTTGTATATATGATATATCTATACACCAATAACTATAACTATATAGTTTAAACTAATTAAATGATATCAATTTCGTTTAATCACATGTATGTCCAATGTCTTTAAATATAAATAAACAAATAAAATATTTTCATATGAGGTGATTCTTATCACTCCTTGATTTTATAATAATTTAGTTGACACAAACGTATGATTGTCAAAACCACCACAGCTAGAGAGGAATAAGAAGGAATAGTACTTACCATGTAATACTTATTTAACAAAATCTATTTTAGTAATCATTAAATGAAAAAAAATTGGAAGTTGAACAACCACTTTATATTATGTCTGACTACTCCCTGCAGGGGATGATTTAAACAAATATTGATTGACTTATTTTTAACTGAGCCAATTTGATATTATATTCCTGTCATAAACTTCTGATAGTGTTAAATATATCGTATTTTTATAATTTAGCTAACTGAACTCGAGTTATTTTTTTCATTTTAGCTTGCAGCCCACCATTCTATAGTGAATATAATAATATGTATAATATTATGCTAAACTGTGTTTGTTTGATTTGCAGGTCTCGTCGTAGAAGTGGCGGGGGATTGGTTCGCGTGGGTAGCGAAGTCGGTACGCTGGAAAAAAAGCGAGCCGTCGAAGACGTGACAGGCGAAACGCTGGACACGATGATCATGATGAGCGCGCTGGACAACGGGCCACACCGCGAGATGGCCGTCGATGTTCCGGATTCGTTTATCGCCCGTAACAAGACGCCGCCGAGGTACCCACCGCCGTCCAGGGCGAACCGCACACCCGGAACACAACAGGTACACATTTATTTATTTATTTTTGGCTCACAAGCCATTAAGGCTTTTTGCCACTTCCAACACTTCGTCTCTTCAACTTTATCGATCATTAGTATCTTCAATTTTTGTCGTTCCTATAGACTTTTTAGATCTTTGTTTACTCTATCAAATCAACGTATCGCTAGCGGGCCTACCTCTTGACCTTTTCCCTCTGTGATTTTTGATTAAAATGTTATGACCGGCCCACTCTATTATTTTAGCTTTCAGACACTTTTGGATGTTTGTTCTATTGCAATTGTTTTCAATCTTTTCAGTCTTCGTGTTTCCTTCTTTCATAACTTAGTCATTCCGAGTTTAGGGTAGGACCAAATGTCTTTCTTAAAAAATTTCATGAGAATATTAGTCTTAATTCATGGCCTTTCATTGTTACCCAGGTTTTACAGGTATACATATAACAATAGGATGTAGGTAGACTATTAAAAGCTTCATTTTTGTTTCTCGTGATAGTAGCCTTGATGTAAATGTGCTTATCATTGCATGATACCATCTAGTTGTTATGAAGCAAGTCTTAGTTTTATTTCATTATGTATAATATTTCTTTGGTTTTATTGAACTCCAAATATATTTGAAACCTTCGATTTGTTCAAATTAGTCCAATCCTGAAGTTTCGCGTGTAGTTATCGGCTTTCTCGTTATAATCATATATTTTGTTTTATTTTCATAAATTGTTGGTCCCATTTTAAAAAAATTGGTTTTTAATAGTTTAAGCTTGATTGTCATCAAATCTCTTTTGGATTCTCCTAGGATGACAATGTTTTTCGCGTAAGCGAGCGAAATATTGTTTCCGATCACGTCTATTTCCTATTATTGTTTTGCGTTCCTCTTATTATTTTACTCTTTCTAATGCCAAGTTGAAAAGTGTGGGGGAGAGCACATTCCCTTGTCTTAGTCCAGGTACCTACATAAAGACATATAAATTAGACGCCTACGATTTACTATAGTTCAATCTCTCACTTTGACTGCATTATATTAATGTATTAATGCAATTGTCCATAAATTCTGGACTTGGCAATTAATGCCCTCAATAGTATTTGAGATACTCGTTTAAATAGGTGTATGCGATTTATTTAGACTGCAGACTTGAGATTAAAATAAATTATTTCATTCGATCGAAATATGCTCGCCATCAGTAAATGTATATGGGAACGAAGTAAAATTTGCAATAATACGTGGGTTGAAAAAGCAGTTGAACTTGATTTAAAATTATTTTCGATTACAGTGAAGTAAATAGAAATAATAGACAGGCAACAAGGTACTGCACTGGTGGAAAGTTGTAGGTGTCGCGTAGATCACTGCAATAGATGTGTTAAATTTGAATTCAAGGGTATAAAATATCATTGTTTATGAAAAAACGATTCTCAGCGAAGACGGTCTGCACAGTCTATATTACTGAGTATATTTTATGATATTATTGCTATTAAAGTAATTTATTTTACTATTAGTAAGTGATAGAGTAGTAGGTTAAATAAATTTTTGTAGAAAACATTGCATTAGAAAATGTCATAATGTGTATAAAGTATAATAATATATTTAAAAAGTTTCAAGCACCCTCGAATAATATTTTTAAATTACAATAAAATAATTAAAATTGTTATTCTTAGTTTAAATATTTAATATAGTAAAATCGTCCAAATTTGAACTTAAAATATCTATAAAAAAAAAGGTGCAGCGTTTATATACTTTTTATATTATTTGTTTACAGTATGACTTACGAGTTACGAGATACCTTGTTTTTAGTTTTCAATCCTTAGCTATAAAATTAAAAACTTTATAATTTGACGCTTTTGAAAAATACTTTGAATCTTCGACCTATCAAAAGTACTCACTACATCCGATTTGCCAACAGAAACTACCGCAAAGTTGAAAATCGAAGTATTTTGTCGATTACTGATCGTGTAAACAGACACGAAAAATAAAAACACATCATTGTTAAATCATTAAATATTATACTCATCATTCCGCTTAGAATCTAAAATGTTCACAAATATATTTAAAAAACAAACCAATCGAATACTTGAGAACACAATTATTTTTTCAATCATGATTTCCTTTCTTAATTTTTACATACACGTAATTTTGATGTAAACATAAAGAAAAATAGGTACCAATTTTAGCAATATTGGATTTACGTCGGTTTTTAAGAATTCGTCGAATCTGTCTCCAGTTTTTTGTGTTTACATCAAAATATGTCCAGATTTTCTGAAGTGAAAAATCATAATTTGTCGTAATATTGTGTTTCAACTGAAACATAATGTAAAAACGATAAAAAGATAGATTAGTTTTAAGTTGTAATACAGCTGTATGTCAGTATGCAATAAAAAAACCTATACAATTCAAGTTAGAACGTTAATTTTTAGCATAAAAAGTTGAAATATGTTTTAAACATTTTAAAATTAGAAATCCGAAACCAATTTATCTAATCAGATTTCTCCTATACCTTCCGAAACAAATTATATGCAAATGCTTTATGCAACGGGCACTGTTTATTACACAGATAATATAATATGGCCTACTCACGACTTTATTATTTTTTCCAACATATAATTATTAATTATTATTATTCGAAATTATTTGTAATATTCGTTCGCTGCAGTCATAGCAGATTGATACTTCATGGTTGGCCGAGGCGTCCGGACAAAAGGTCACATTTTCACGTGGCGGCTGTTCAAGTACTCGGTTTCGGTGTAAGATGAAATTCATCAACCCAGAGGCGGTGATTGGCTAGGTTAGGTCTTGGACTATTCAAATAGTTCCTAAGTCTCCAAAATAGTTGTACGTTTTCGAGTATTATTATTTTATAGCATATTGGAACGATAATTAATAACTATTGTTCTTAAGCACATTTTATATTACCGCTACCTATGTAGTTAAATCGTTATTGATATTACACAATTTTTTATAAATTTAAAAATTTGTTCTCATCCGAACACCGCAGTTGTTTTTTCTCAGAAACATCTTCTCTTAGGTTTTTTGCTGGTGTGCAGTATTTTTAATAATAAAAAACGCATTAAGGTGGAATTGCGCCTAATGTACCCACTACCCACGCAGACAGTGCACATTTAGGTGTGACGTATTTTTCATGGAAAATTAATGTAAATTTAAAAACTGTCTTTTTAATTCGATGAAGTATAGTAAGTAAAATATAATGAGACGTGTTTAAATTTCACACCTGTTATTCTTATTAATTTTATTATAAATATCAAATTATTACCTTATAATGTTTAAAATAATTTAAATATTCAAAAAATACGAATCTACAGTAGCACTACGAGACGCGTACTTAATTACATTATATATTTTTTAGATATAAACACTATAGCCTATAGGTAAGAATGAGTTTCAAGAAATATACTTATTATATAGTTATTGTCTTTACTTCATAATTTATTAATTTGTATTTAAGACATCGAAACAATACCTATATAGTTTAATAAACAATTTAAATCGTGTTTCGCTTTTTCGCATTTAGATTATAGCGGTAGATTAATGCAATAATATCTCAATTTTTGTTTTCTATACTATTTTTTAAGCTTCGATTTTATATAACATTAATCGTTTGTTTTTCAAATTATAATATGATAAAATAATTATTGTTTTTTAATTTGAACATTACACTGATAAATTAATCAAGTAGGTACATTTGAATACACATTCATTAGTGTTTTTGTGTTGAGGACCATGTTAGTACTATGTAAATATGTTTTAAACCTCTTGTTTGGTATTTTTAGACAACCAATCTGCAATATTCGTGTATTAAAATGTTGAGTAGGTTTAGGTGTTTCAATTACCCACTTAATTGAATAATTATTATTGATGTTCACCTGTGCTATTAAATTCGAGTGTATAGGCGTACATATTATGTTTTAAAACTATCTTTGTGTAAATTAATTTTTAAGTACTTACTCGAAAATAAATACATATTTAATTAATATTCATATAAGTTATTATGCGGTAGGTATGAAATATTTTTTTCATATGTTAAGCCATATTTTTGTAATTAAAAAATGCAAAGTATGTGATTTCGAGTTGTTATAGCTCATTACGGTATTTTGATCACGTTCTGGAACATTACATTTTGTGGACAGAGTTGCTGAAAGTTTTAAATATTTAACAAATGTAATCAGTTCGAACACATAATATTATATTTATAGTTTTACATTATATAAGTACCTGATTTTTTTATAACTATTTAAATCATGATTCGTTATTATTCATTAATACAATGTATAAATAGTGGTTTGATCGATTTTAGACTTTTATAATTATTTCAGTAATAATGCAATACAATATACGTAATATGTATAGCATAATGTACACAACTGAAATAAATAAAAAATGTATCAAATATATTAAATTGATGTCATTCTGTCATTTTATTTATAAAGCTATACACAGCATGCATAGTTCATAAACATAGACGATTTAACTTTAGTATTTTATAATAAATACTCATCGGAGTTAATTTTAACTTGTCCACCTACATAAAATTATATATTGTACATAGGTACATATTAACTATTTTATAGTAATTCTTTTTCAAATTTTAGACAAGTATTTAGGAACTGAAAAAAAAATGTTAAAAGATACTTAACTTCACGAGTTATTTTAATGGCTATGAGCATAAAACATTTCAATTTTGATGGTATTTTTATTTTAGTGTTTAGTTTCTATATATATCCGTTTAGATTATGTCTGCATTTTGGTAGCTACATTATTTGAAGATATTACATCAACAATTTAGTATTAAATTCTCAAATAAAATTAGTAGACATTTGATATTTATTATATATTGTTTTTATTCGTGTTCGAACAAGAAAATCAGTAAAATAAAATTATTTTTAATTTTATTTTACTCAAGTATCACGTAATGGACATTAATATTATAAAGTTACATCAAATTAATTCAGTAACATATAACGATATGACAATAAATAAATAAAACGGTTGAATTAATCTCATAGTTCTTGGAAACAGTAGGTATGAGTTAAGTATGATAAGTTCATTGTTTTAATCGTCCCAGTATCGTATTTCGAATTTGTCAGTTAATAATTTTTAATACCATTAAGTGAACATTTTCGAATTTTCAATTGTTCATTTTATTTGCTTATTATTAATAATTATTTATATAACCGTATAATGGGTTTGATGCAAGATGTTGTATATTATGGTTTATTATACCAACGACTCCATAAAGTATCTCGTAAGTCGTGCCTTTCTCCAGATCGATTCCTACAGGTCAAACCCCATAGGTTACAATGACCATTAGTTCATATAATATAAATATAATATAATGCATTCGAAGTATTCAACCGAATTCACTTTCTCGACTCCGCAGCGTTTTCATTTTATTTTCTGTCATTTTTGCTCGATGTAGTTAATATTTTCCGCTTCGTCTTAACATTGGTACACTTTTTGACAAATTTCTTTCATGCAAAACATAATATTTTTATAATTATTGTATCATACTTATTTTTTTAGAACGGTTCTGCAGTACCGGAGAGACACGCGGCTCCGCCACCTCCACCGCCCCGGTCAGATGTGATCAAACAGCAGCTTCACCAGGCCAGTATCAACAACAACACGATCGTTACCATATCGTCCACTGAGCCCACTAAGGAACAGTTGGAGAGCATCAAGAAATACCAGGTAAATGTTATGACTTTATGAGATAACCACTTAGGTTACAATACGACCCACTTGAATATATTATAGTATTACACGATATATCGTATATGAGACGATGACATGTATTAACGGAGACACCCTATAGCCCATATGTCTGTATAAACGACAACCCCCCACATTCCTGACCTCACTCTTAATGATACGATACAAATTCGATCCGAAACTATCCTTTTTCGATTTCAGACAAAACTATTTTTAAACACAATACACGAATATATTATACATTATAATCTTATTAGTTACTACATTAAAATATAATAGTCATAAAAGATACGGAATTTTATTGCTACAAAATATTCGCATTAAGTCCTGAGTTATAGGATTAATACTATTTATAGTTAGTACTGACTTTCCAATTCATTAACACAGAGTATTTATAGGTAAATTATTTCGTAGCTATAATTCGGGGTTAAAAACGACGCCTTTTTAAAGTTTGAATTTATCTTAAAATGTATTAGCTCACTCGTTTTCACTGTTTTCAGTTCGCCAGTATTTGGCAGTGGTCGTCATGAATATGGGGCATTATGATTAAACTTAACTATGCGCGAACGATTTAAAATATATTCTGTTTAGTATTTTTCTGTTATCATTACTGAGTGTCGTCATTTTAAGTTATGTTCAACGATGGTGGAGTTTTAACCATCCCTAAAAATTATTTTCTCACCGATAACTTCATGTTAAACAACATATTGAGAATACTACACTTAAACTATACTATGTATAATAATATAGTAGGTACTGAGTCTTGACATATTTTAAGAATATTTATTGCATTTCATGACCTCCGAATCTGCAATACGCATATTGTTCATTTCAGTCATCAATGAGTAATGTCCATATATCTCAAAAACAAAAAAGTTTCTCTATGATTACGTTTTAAATTATTGATCCCCGTCTAAGGTGTCGAAATATTTAAGGTGCCAACAAGCAGCTACAAAGTTACAACTCTATATCAATACTTGTTTATGCGGAAATAAAATGTAGACAAATCAATAATGCTTATAATAAGACGCGATGACTAACATAAAAGTATTAACGTAAAATAATGAAACCATAGTTTAAAATGAATAATATAAATACATTCGTTTATCAATTATTATTAAACGAAGGCCCTCTACGACTTTAATACCACTATATAAGTATTTATGTATCTAAAGTTGTTATATGAACATCAAAACATTAAACAATTTACCACCGTTTGACGGCCTACTATCCAATCTTTCAAATTTCAGGGCAGGAACTCAACATTTTTCTGAACTCAGAACATTTCGAATGTACCAGGGTGGGTGGGTAAGGGGGGGGGGGGGCTAAAACAAAACAAAAACAAAAAAAATGACACTTTTCAAATAAAACAGAAGTTTGAGAAAATCAAAAATGAAAAAATAAACATTCACCTACATTTTACACACAGAACTTAAATGTCCTGAATTTGAGAATATCTAATAATTATGGACATACACTGATGTCTGATATGGCCTGTAACACGTATATTTAAATAATATTTAATATTTATCGGAGATTTACACTTTTTAACGTCTAAATAGAATTTTTTTGCATCGGGACACCATTGAGTTACATTACTTCCGGACGTCCGTTGTCAATATTGTAATATTCAATTTGTAATTATTCGTATTATGCTATTTCATTCGTTGTTTTTACTACGGTTTTGCGAGTTACCCCGACGGAGATGGTATTATATTACATTATTATCGCTCGACGCTCATGTACAACAGTGTATTATCCTTTATTCCTCTCCACACTCGGTGCCACGCGATCCCGTAAAATTCGCGCCGGTTAATTGTTCCGGAACGGTACGAATGACACGGACAGATTGATTATAATATTATTATAATATTATACTGTTTTTTTTCTTTTTCGGGAACACTGTAGCTGTAGGTACAGCACACACGACTACTGGCATTGTGCACCGTGTTTATTATACCTACACGATGCCGCGTATATACTGCAGGTATCTCTCTCAGCATGACCTTCGCATTCCACCGTATATCTACACCAAACCGTTACGGGTGGGGGGTGGCGAAGGGGGACTATATAATAAACGATACCTACACACACTCATGTATATATACGTATTTACCTACTGCAGCTGATGATCGCATATATACGTTCATATTCGACCCGAACATTCTTCAGCACCTATGTACAATATATATTATATATATATGTAATAGATTTACCTAGATTATATTAAATTGTAATTATTTCCTTGAAGATTTATGGATATTTAAAAAAAAAATTTTTCGTCATCAAATAATAATAATAATAATATGTCTTATGACACTAAAATAATATTTTGTCTTCGCCGCAGACAATGGCTTCATATTATAAAATAACAATATTAATAGAATCTATACATTTTATCCATTTGTTATATTATATAATAATAATAATCGCTGTTGCTGTGTATTATACATATGCGTATACCACATGCCGACGAGTATTATATAGTATGTAGTATGCACCATTAAAAATCGTCTCTATATTTCGTGCAAAAAATAAAGTATAAAATATTTATTCAAGGGCAAGAACGCGTGTACCTTCCAACGATAAACTTATATATATATACTGTTATTATATTATACGACGTTTATTTCGTTGTGAATACTGGATTAGGTACGAAAAATTCAATAATATACTTTAGTACAACACGGGTACACTGGTACGTTCATTTTTGTTTTTTTTCGTAACTTAACAAAAATAATATAAAATTACATTCTGAATATGACACTATATTTATGTGCGTCTAGAACGAAAAAAATACGAACAAGATTCGACAATGCGCTACTCATAAAATAAAACGAGGGGAAGAAAATTTCGATTGTCACTATAGCAGCAGCAGACGTTTAAAAATAACGAAAAATATTTGTTTATATATTTTCCATAATATTATTATACATTATGTAGCCGCTATAGTAAGATGACACAATACTTAAATAATAATATTATGTCAGTTGTTAAATGATAATTCTGTATATTATATATAATATTGTGTTTAATAATAATACAGGTTTTATAATATAACTTATCAATTTTTTTTCATAAGCATTCTGACACGACGATTCTAGTTATCTATACACAGTAGAATCGACGATGATATTTTATATTATATTATATACTGACGCATAATATTCAGTTTTTCGTAAACGACGACGGCAGCGGCGCATGAAGTGGTAAATGAAAATCATCTTTTGAGTTCGAAAAAAAAAATGCTTAATGCGGTTACCAAATACCCATATATTATATCAATGACAAACGGGTCTCACGAATTTCTCGAACGTGGGAAAAAAGATCGCGATCTGCACTAGTGTAAGAATATTATATTGGCGGTCGGTCGGTGGTCCACGGTAATAATAATAATAATAATAATAATAATAATAATAATGGTCATTGGTCGGCGTTCCTGAATATACTTTACCCGCCGTCGTTGCATAGTCATCGGATCGTTGTGATGGCGTTATAATATACAAACGAACCTTACTTACTCACAGGTCTGTTCCAGTGTTCGTATGTGGCACAAATAGTTCGGGAAACCCTTTTCATCCGTGGTAGAACCGATCCCGACGACGATCGCTGACTCGTGGGTACAGAGTGATCCATTCACATAATGACTTTTATAATTTATTGTTGACTTAATTTTCTCATGTGATCGTTGAGTTCTTGCAACACCACATTTTTACAGACATACTGTTTTTTTATCATTACCTATATACATAGTGGGTTTTTTTTATAGATGTTTTAATTATAAACTTTGATTTCATAAAAACTTAATTTCTTCTTTTTTTTGAAGAAATTTGTCGTACATTCTTCAAAAGACGGGCTTCATTATTTTTTTTAAATTTTTGAAAAAGTTGACATCGAAAATTAGCACACCTATAAATCGGATCACTCCGCGGTGCAATATTTTATATTTTACATCGTATATTACCTATATGGTTGTATATAATGGTGTATTTGACTGATCGGATTTCTTTGCGGGAAAAATATTACGTTACTTTATAGTATATTTAGTTTCTTATATACTTATATCTGTCGTTTTCGTCGTCTGTATTCTCAACAATTTTTTTTCTTGTCGTATTTTATGATTCGTGCACAAATAATCATCCTAGGTGAAACATAAGATGATTTCCAAATGAAACATTAAAAGAAAAAAAAACATTTTTCTCTTTTCTCACTCACTCTCTCTCTCTCACCTTATCTCTTTCTCCTTGTGTCGATTTGCGGTACTGCATCATATGCGCATTTTTCTCGTCGACGTGCGACGTCGTTTATTTGCGAGTGATGCAAAATATTCGATTTAGAAAATTATATTATGTATTTTTTTCACTTCACTCTGTACGTTCGACCTTTCGATAGGTATATCGTATATAATATTGTATACACACTAAACAGACGCTGTCGTCGCGACAATATTACACAGGTGACTTTTAAAGTGTTACAGGGACTACGATATGCTACAGCGGCGGTAATATATGTATACAGGGTGATTCAACAACCATGTTCTCCCCTATTTTTTTCTTTTAATAATGAATGCATTCAAATTCTGATTAATGACATTCTTACGTGTATACCTAAAATACCATTTGAGAAGTATCCTGCAGTAGTGATACGCAAACTTTTCTTTTCTACTGTACATTATATTAACAAAAAAGATTGTTTTTTTTTTGAAAATGTTGAAGTTTTTAAATTGAGATTTTAGTTAGTCATTTTAGAGATGTTACTGTAAGAATAATAGGGTTGGAAGATATGGAAAGTACGATGATTTGAAATGTATAGTAATTATTATTTATTTATGACCTGTAAATATTTCATTATTTGTAAACATTTTCAGAACACAATAAGTGACTATAAGAATTACTTTTATTTTGTATTTTATGTAAAACCACCATTAAGGTATATAACGTTTTCAAAAAAATCGTCTGCGTAACAATTTGCAGTAAAAAAGGAACAAATGCATTATTCAAGGATATAAAATGGGGGATGAACACGCTCGATGAATCGCCCTGTAGATCGTCATTATTACTGTTATAAAATGAAAAAAATGTTATTAAGTACATACTGCAGGGTTTTGTGTCTGAAGAGCAGGTGCTGTTATTATAATAATATGTATTGTATAAAAATATGTAGGTAGGTAAGCAAACCGATATTTTTTCACACGAGAATTTCGAATACATTTACAGGTGTCCATCATCATGGTATGTTACATAACAGGTGGCTTGCATATTATTTCATCGTTGCGTAACTCCGGGCGGCGAAAAAATAATAATAAAATGCGAAATAATATTACATTTTCAATAAATATATATATGGTTTTTGCAGCGACAATCGAATAGTAGTGTGCAGTGCTGCAGTGATTAATAAACGCGCAGCTTATATGATATACAAACCACTTTATTATGATTACCATTGGAGTAGTGGTGGTGTGTTTTTGAAACTCATAGACATATTAAATGTTTTATATTGACCATCTCTCTGCATTAGTAGTCGTCATGTCATATTATAGTAGTAAATATTATAGTATATACAAAACAAAAAACACGACATGTGTGATGTAGTATAAGTATACGTATTATAGTCGTGTGTACAAAACATTGGCCCGTATATGTGCTTTACGCGCACTGTGTAGTTTTCAAACTATTACATTATTATGTGTACACATTTCATTTCGTTAGTACTCGAGATTACGTGCGTTGTCAAAGAGATAAAAAAAAAAATTAGTGTTTTAATGGGCTTTCGCTCATTACGGGTTTTGTCGTACGTCCAAACGATTGTGCACCGCAGTGCGTGCGCCTACCTTTAACTGTGCGATGGCTCGTATTGGATTGGTAATTATTACTTTGGTTTTTTCTCTATAATATTACTAATATTAGGTATGTTTTAGATTTCAAATTAATATTTAAAAAAAAATGTACGGTATCACATTCCTGTGGTTAAATTTGTGGCCTCGAATTTTCATATATCGTATATTTGTACAGTGTAATAGTCGCATCTGTCTTCTTCAGTTAGCAATACTTACCTATTATACCTATATTATTATAGACATTAGACATATTCTGCGAGTTAAAAACGCATTACTTAATTATTATTATTTTTGTTAAATCAGTTAATGTAAGATACTTATATGAACACGATGGGTACGTAAAATTAATTTGACGTTCACGAATCGTGTAATTTTAAAAGATGAAACGTAAACTGACGAATTGATTTTGTGCACAGGCTGTCAGTATATAAATTGTTTACTGCTGTTATAGATAATAGTTGTAAGATAATTTTTTAATAATTTATCCCTGATTTTAAATGAAGAGTTTGCTTCGTTTACCTCAATAATTGTTATAAATATAATTATTTCATAGGATTTAAAAAAATTGCTGCTGAAAGAATAGAAAACAATTACATTTTTCAATGAAATTCAATTTATAACACAATGTTGACCGTAGCGAATTTAATTATATAGAAGGTGCTGTGTGATTCAATTTGAGCACAGAACAATAAATATATAATAATTATTATAATACGTACGAAATATAATTTATTTTCGTAGTACTGTTAGTATCATTGTTAAAATGATAGTTGTCTCTATACAAAATTAAATAAATTTATTTCCCACATGATGCACCTAAAACTTAAGGTACCTCCTAGTTTTGGTGCGGTTAAAATGTGTAAGTTTTTATGGGCTTAAGAAAGACTACAACAACATTTTTCGATCATGTTTATAATATTTAGTTATAACAGTTTCATTTACAATTTTCTGCATAACTGGTACCTAGCTCTAATGAACTATTTAGAGTGTTATAAAAAAGATTTGCAAAAAATATTAAACTCACCAAGAACCACGAGCTGGTTCTTCCTGCCTGGCTGTTCTACAACCTGGAAAATCTGTCTAGTTTTGTGTAGGAGCTGACATTTTCGATTTTAACGCTGTGTACTGTGTAGAAGCCAACATGAAATACTTACATTTTACCCGTATAGGAACTTGTATATTGTTTAACCACCGCTGTGTCCGTGTATAAAAACTTACAATTTCCCATAGATATAGGTACCACAAAAATAACAAATCCTATTTGTAAAATTTTTAATCCATTTTTTATGTCGGTGCATTTGATAAGAATTGTATGAGTTGATCGGACGAATTTTTAGAATATATTATTACAGTATATACTGAAACGTATTCTAGAATAGAATATATAAGCTTATACCTACTTAAGAAATAGA
This sequence comes from Myzus persicae, assembly GCF_001856785.1. Taxonomy (NCBI): domain Eukaryota; kingdom Metazoa; phylum Arthropoda; class Insecta; order Hemiptera; family Aphididae; genus Myzus; species Myzus persicae. The sequence continues at coordinate 672,774 of NW_019101569.1, forward strand.
GAATCTTTCCATATACATATATTGCCATGTAGGTGTGAGGTAGAACAATGATTTCTATTCAATTCGGAGTCGACCTGATTGAATCATATTGTTTCGTGCTTATAATAATGTCGACAGAACAAGAGAATACTTCATTAATTCTAATCTTATCTGCAGCAGCAGTGACGTGTTTTGTGAGGTAACGAACCTAGAAAATGTATACATTGTGCAATAATAATAATAATAATAGCGTTAAATAGTTATTTGCAGCTTTATTCAAATAATCAAATTTTGCGATCGTACTCTCCAACTTGAGCGATTCAAACATAATATTAAGAACCGCAGAAATGTATAATAATATTTTAGATAAGTATACGGTGCTCGCAGGTGTCGATTTTATGTCATAAACTCGTAACTCATAATAATAATAATATAAATTAAAAATAAAAATAAAATAAGCCTCATCTTATCTCGGATATATTATCGTTGTATATCACAAAGCCGGGAGTGAGACCTGTAGCATATACGAAACATGAATAATAATAATGTAATATACACACTACGATAATATTTATCAATAAACCTCTAAGCCGAGAACAAACACGATGAGTGTGTCTCTCCGTGCAAGGTATATAATATTTTTATGAAAAATACGTGCAACGCGATGCAAGCACATAAAATACGCTTACGAATCGTTACAGTCACTGTGTATTATTATTTTCATATTCTCATAACGACGCACTATGAACGACTGAATGCAATAATATGATAAAAAAGAAAAAACGCATTTTCGTTTTTCTTAGAAAATTCGTGTGGATTTCTTTCTCTCGTATACATAGGTATAGATAGTTTTTCGAGTATACGACCAAAAGTTTCTATATAGGTACCTACTACCTACACCTACTTCGGCCCGCAATATCGCGTACCTAATAATGACTTTGTCGTTGTTTCGTACATACCGACGGCAATAATATATTTTGTGGTCGTCCGATAATAATCGTAGGAAACAAAAACAAACGAAAAAAACCATATACCTAGGTATATGCCCATCAATAATGCAATATCCTTGTTGCAGCTATATACGCCGCGGCGCTCGTGCATTACTCCTCCCAATCGGATGTCCCGTAGGTATACGCTGCAGCAGCTTTATCCGGTCGTCCTCCGGACCGTAAACATAATAACAAAATAATACCTAATAATAATAATAATAATATTATTATAACGTCGGGAATTATGCGTAACTTTTTAACGTACGTCAGACTACCTCGTACGCACGTCCGAGTGACACGCGGGTGGCCATCATATCGAATCTGTGTGATGCTGTATTATAATATACGTTCGTAATTATTCGAATGACGGTCGATTTTATGATGATGATTTCGCGTACCCCGGTGATCGAACTTCACCACCGTCGGACGGCGGTTTCGGAATCGAAGGTACTACCTATATATTCTTATATAATACGTGTACTCGATTCTCGCCCAACACCGCGGGGCGTTTCTTTTTGAATATCTTACACAGACATCTAAGTTACTATTGAACAACAATAATTATAATATGTCACGTGCCTAAATAATATAGTGTATTATAGGACTATGTGTTCGATGATAATATATAATAATAATAATAATAATAACAACGATTGTTTTGTTACATATAGGACGCGCTGCGGAAGCGAAAAGAAGAAGAGGACAGGGTCGCTCAACAAAACGAATTTCTCAATCGGTCGATGAGAGGGTCGAAAAAACTTCGGGAACTCGAACACGAACCACTAGAAACGGGGATCGTCAACGACGGGTTTTCGTCTGAACAGGATGAAGAAAACAACCGCACCAACATCGGTGTGGTGGATGACGCCGAAGAAGAATCGCAAGATCCGTACGAGCCGATATACAGGGTTGTAGGTGAGTGATAAGATTTTGACTTTTTCATTTTTCGTCCGTGTTCATGTTGTTTTGTCGTCCAAAAGGGACCTCGGGTCCTGCGAAGTCTTTCGACTTAAGTATATAATATTACGTAGACAAAGCTGGAAACAACTCTAATTAATAACAAGTGTGTCTATAATTATAAGACGAATTGACACGGCGAATACCAGATTGGCGTCATCCACGGGCATACATTTGTTCGCCCCCACTCACCACATTGCAGAGTATACTACTAACGACTCTTGTATAGGTAGACACTTTAAGTATAAAAATATATAATGAATAATACGGCTTAAAAATTAAAAACACAGGTCTACACTTTAGTTGGTAATAAATTATACTTATCAGTGCGATTTTGGCCCAGTTTTCGATAAAATAGTATAACATAATACCTACATATTATATGTGCACTAGGTAGGTACCTACTATAGTAGGTACCTACTTTATTAAACATTATAGTTTAATTTATTTTTGAATTGGTTTAAAGACAAATGATTTACCATTCGTAGACCGACTAAAATGTTATAGGTAATATTTAGAAGCACCGATGTTTTATGAAACGCCTATGACATAATTATTTTTAAAACAACCCACAACAAGTTCTAAAAAAAATAGTTCTGAGTTCTCCGATTGTTAATTTATCGATATATGGCATTTGTCATAGGCGAAACAAACGCCGTTCGACGCCTCTGATAATATTTATTATAATAGTGATAACAATATAGTACAGAGCAATTTTAATATGTATGATTACCTACCTAATTACGACGTTAATGCAATAAACACAAATTTAACATTAAATATATTAATCATTAAACATTTAATTGTCCCGTGCATTGAAGTGATACCTCCCATATTTTTATAAAAACTAAGCCATCCTGGGAAAGTGTCCCCTTTGTCGTCCCTTTTTGCTCTGGTACCAAATACTATACGACAATCCGGTGTTTTATAAAAATCCTGTCCCACACACAGTTTTTTTATTTTTTAAATTTTCTCAAGATGTGTCACTGATCGGACTTATAGTCTCCCTTTTAGCACAAGACGCGATTACCGTACGTCGTATAGAATTGGGAAAAAAGAGTTAGGTTTCTATGCAGTAGAGGGAGGGAGAAAACTACGAGGGGTATCCTCATTGTGTTCCGGTCGGAAACACCGTAATGGAATGCTATATGTGATGTTATGATGTCGTCAGGCATTCAGGTCACGTTGTTCTATAGTATTCCACTACATAGGTACTTGCAGTCGGCCACCACGAGCACGCCCTGTGCATAACAACCTGTCACCAACACTCGTGACGACAATATTATTATTATTATTTTATAGCGTGTGTGCGACGGCTTGGCGTATATTGTAGTATTGTACACATATACCTACGTGTGTATGACGTACGTACATAATAATATTGTTATAATACTATAGTATATTTAAACATTTCGTCAGTCGCGTTGCCGCACACTGCGTGCAGGTCGTTAGACGTTTTTTATCATCGTCGTCGTCGTTATTTTACAGGGTACGGTGAACTGATAGCCGCGCTCCAGAGGATACACTTGCAGCTGAAAAAGAATGGTATCTATATCAATAACAAGTCGGATCCAGACGTGGCCGTGATCCAATGCCTGTTGCTGAACCCGGAATTCGTCCGTGTGCTGTCCGTGCACAACAAGGTGCAGCAATTGTGGCCTCCCACCACGACCAAGAGGCCGGTGACTCCGGAAGCGCAAAATTTGGTCCGAGACGTAAGTTCATACTGTTATGTTATTATTGTTATTTTTCGATTTCGTGTTTCCACCTAGAGTGACGTTTTTAATTTTTTTTGTTTTGGTAAAACAGTGTCTCGAGAGCATTCAGAACAGTGACTTGCCCGAAGCATCGGAACTCGCTAAACTATTATCCCAGTACGAAATCGAAGGCGTGCTCTGGGCCCACGACACTATAGCTCAGGACGTGTTGCCGCAAGACGACGAAGCTACTACTGAGGTAACAGTCACGTTGCCCGCGAACGATTCATCGATGTACAACACGGACCAACATCCTCCCAACATAACAATTATCAATATCGAAAAAACCAACGAACCATTGGTGAGTTATTTTATCATTTTTTTTCATACATCATTCAAACAAAAACGTATAAAACTCGCGTCCTATGTGTTCAGGGTGCAACTGTTCGAAACGACGGTGATGCGGTGATCATCGGTCGAATAGTCAGAGGTGGTGCTGCCGAAAAAAGTGGACTTCTCCATGAGGGCGATGAAGTGTTGGAGGTAAACGGTGTAGAAATGCGAGGCAAGTCCATAAATGATGTCTGTGATATCCTGTCCGTGATGACTGGACCTCTAACGTTCATGATTGTACCGAGTGCTAATCGGGTTACATACCAGAACACAAACGGAAATAGAGAAAATTTCATTGTGAGTTTTTAAAAAAAAACATAATTAAATATTTTGCTTGGTATTTCATTGGCACTTGAACTGGGTAGTCTTTTTAAATTTAAATTCTACATCTTAAATTCCGAATTATTTTAATCTTATAAATACCAATATATACAAAACATATTTTAACTAATTTTATTACAAACCTATTAAAAATGTATATCATAATCGTATATTAAATTAAAAATATTTTGCCTTTACTTTTAAATAGAATGTGAAAGTTAGAAATAATTGTATTTTAGAATAATATGAAATATTAGTCCTTCATTGATATAGTAAAATTATTATATATTATAGAATACATTAAAAAAAAATATTATAGGAACTTACTATGAGTCAATATGAATATTGTTTTCATGCTATTATGTATATTATTTACCACCTATGTTCCATTGTAGATGCATATGAAAGCTCACTTTGATTATGATCCCGAAGATGATGGTTACATTCCATGCAGAGAGCTAGGTATTAGTTTCCAAAAGGGTGAGATCTTACATGTTATATCTCAGGAAGACGCCAACTGGTGGCAGGCGTTCAGAGAAGGCGAAGAAGATCAAACACTGGCTGGTCTTATACCAAGCAAATCTTTTCAACATCAGCGTGAAGCATTAAAACAAACCATAACCGGCGACAAGCCTGGCAAAGATAAACCCAAAAAACAAAATACGCTTCTCTGTGGCAAAAAGAACCTGAAAAAAAGGAAAAAAAAGTCACTGTATCAAGACGGAGGTTACCCTATTTATTCTTCCAATTCTGATGGTAAGTTTTTTTTAGCTTATTAAAATAAATGTTCTCAACGCATCATAATATTATTATCTTTTATAGAATATGAAGCCGAAGAGATACTGACTTATGAAGAAGTAGCCTTGTATTATCCACGCGCAAACCATAAAAGGCCAATTGTGTTGATTGGCCCACCTAACATTGGCCGACACGAGCTCAGACAAAGATTAATGGAAGACCGAGATAGGTTCGCAGCTGCTATTCCTCGTAAGTGTTAATGTATAATCATACTCATCATTGTTAAATATTATAAAAATATACTACACATTAGTCTGATTAATTTTTCATAAGTTTTATGTAAGCTTTTTCCTTAAAAAAAAAAAAATGTATTATTAATTTGCCATACTCATCGTTTTTTTTTTTTAGATACTAGCCGAGCGAAAAAAGACGGCGAAATAGATGGTCAAGATTATCACTTTATCACCAGGGTTCAGTTTGAGTCCGACATTCTGTCGAGGAAGTTTGTTGAACACGGCGAATACGAGAAGGCTTATTATGGTAATATATTATAAAAAAACATTCATTTTTATAAGATGCATAATATAGAGGTACTAATAAATAAAAATCATAAATTTTCAGGCACATCCCTGGACGCCATCCGATCTGTGGTTAACTACAGTAAGATATGCGTGTTAAACCTACACCCGCAGTCGTTGAAAATTCTCCGGAGTTCCGATTTGAAGCCCTTCGTAGTGTTTGTAGCTCCACCGTCCTTAGAAAAACTACGTCAAAAGAGACTAAAGAACGGTGAACCTTATAAAGTATGCATTGCTGTGATAAACTTAAAATTAACAACATTTCTAGGTGTCGGGGTGCCTGTAAATTGTAATAGGAAAAACTCATATTTTTTTTTCATATTATTTTTCTGGTTAAATGACAACTATTATTTACAGTAAAAATAATGTACTAAAATACAGTAGAATAAAATAAAATAAATTATTCAACCTTATTGAAATAATATTCTATATGTTTAATGTGTGTTTATTCTAGAAAGTTAAAATAGAACTAGTATTGAGCAGTTTGGTGAGCTTGGTGGGCCGGTTTTCTATATTTTTAGGACGAGCAAATCTGTTATAAAATATCTGGTAGCCTGACAGACATAAAATGTACCTTGTACCTATACTCTACAATTATACTGACAGTTTCATGCGAGAGATCATTATCAAGAAGTGTAAAAAAACTTCCACCCACAACGATTTTTAGCAACTAAATTCTCAGCGATTCTACCTATACCTACATTTTATTTATATACCATATTATAATAAATATTATACACGAGTGTTTGGCGGCCGCAATAACGTCTTTAATTATTATTATATAATAAATCATTTTTAACCACGGGGACTTACAGTCCAAGTCTTTTTTGATAGAGTGCAATGGCCATAGACCGTCATTTTTCAAAGCGGGACATTTTTGCGTTCTTTGGGGTTAGCAGGATGCAGAGCACATAGCGCAAAAGGGCGACTGTCCCACCCAAATCGGGACGTTAGATTTACTTGATAAATTATACTGTATTAAATCTCTATTGGTCGCATGACTTTATACACAATATTCTTTGCAGGAGGAAGAGCTAAAAGAAATCATAGAGAAGGCGAGAGAAATGGAAGACAAGTTCGGCCATTACTTCGACATGATCATCATCAATAACGACACCGAGAGGGCGTATCACCAGTTATTAAATGAAATAAATAGTCTAGAAAGAGAACCGCAATGGGTACCAGCTACTTGGGTAAAAACCGCATCATAGCGGTAGACGATGGATATTATTAGTATTATTATTATTATTATTATTATTATTATTATAACTATTATCATTGTTATATTGTAAAAAGTTCATGATGACTGATGAACAGAAAAAAAACGGTGCTTGCCGAACAAGTCGAATGGCTGCGTCAGGCATTCGGTGTAAGCATACACAAAACTGAACGTTTATAAGTTAACATAATATTATTATGTGTTATGTTTGTACAGATTGAATAATGGAAAAAAAAAGTAATGTGATATGCTACCTTAATTATAGTTTAGTAGGTACAGTGTTGTATGTAAATGATGACCAATGAAAAGCCATCAACTTTGCCATTTTAGTATGTATAATTACTTATAATATTATTATAACCCTCGAATGTTTTCTGTTGATTCCCCTTCGAAGAGCGTTGATGACTATATATAGTATTATTATACAACATACAAAATATTCGGAAACTTCTCGTAAATTTTTATAAAACGACTGAGCCCCACTCTTGTACGAATCCCTAATATAATAATAATAATATGTAAGTATCCAATAATGTATTGTCAATACTTGTTCAATTAATTTTGTGATTGTGAATGTTTAGAATTATTATTATATTATTGTTTTATTGTTTTTCTGTGTACACGAGGTGTACACAAATCATAATAATAATATTGTTATTAATTATTATTGTAATCATTTTAATATTGCATTACAATAATGACTACCGACGAACCGCTATTACCCATCATCACTCACACGGTGTGTATGAAATAAAATGAAATAATTGTTAAAAATATTTTATTTATTGAATAAATTATTGTATGGTGTAATATACAGCCGATTAGTGAATGAGTAGATGACAACGGGTATGTTATAGGATATTAAACAACCATTTTTAAATCCTGAATTCGCACGCCTTACGCGTGCCTATTATAGACGACTACTCAGGCGGGTATTATACTTTACTTTTTTTAACCGAGCAAATGGTTTTTTTTATTAAAATTATTATTTTAAAACATTACAATTTTTTACTGTGTCGCCCGCGGTTCAGTAATTTCTGTGTGCACAAAAGTAAAACTAAATATAATACCTATATATTGTATTATTATTATTATTTTTTTATTTGTACAAAATCTTACTCGCCAGTGCATTATTTTATTTATTATTATTTTGTTGTTTTTTTTTTTAATATTGATCTAAATACATATAGGTATGTACCTATAAACATTATATATACCTATATATATAAATGAATGTAAATTATTTATTATTTGTGTACACGATTATTATTATCATTATTATTTTAGAATCTATTAATAAATTCAGCTCAATATTAGATGAAATCTTTTACTCAGAAGACTTGCATACCTATTACATTCCTCTTCGTAACGACTTTCTCCTAACAGTAGATTTTGATGATATTATATCCTTGTTTAATGTGTAGTTCCTTCATAAAAAATTCAAACGGGATCATCACGCGTACTGCGACATTGCAGACAATCCCCAACAACCGACTATTGCAAATAATATTGACATTGCATAACGTTAAAAGCAGCGGTGTATTCACGGGAAGAGGGGTGAGGGTGTCATATGTAACGATATTATTTTATATATTGTCATAAATTTACGCTATACATATATAACGTGGTCTGAGAATAGTCAAAAATTCATATTCCCCCTCTGGCCTTAGAAGCTAAAAAAGCTAACCCTAAAAGCTGAGCACGCCACTGCAGATAATGTGTTTCTGTTTTATACAAAATACTACGGTTGCCGCTACCCAAGTCTTATAAAACAATGTTAATTTATCCGCCAGCTAATTCATAATTCTTGGGTTACCTATACACTGATGTCGCTAATATATAGGCACCTACATATTTTATACTTACACTTAATTAATACTGTCAAAATATTCGTATATTCGATAATATTATAATAATAATGATTTTAATCATTAATCGAAGTAGTAATACGGGAAGAAATTGATCTAAGGTGTCGTGAGGGGATGATAAGTCCCTTAATGTCCTCTAGTAACTGCTAAATTTGATATTATTAGTTCTTATAAATACAAAATAAAATTGTATTAAATTGTTTAATTATGGTATGATGATTCTATTATTTAAGCAAAACAACTGCAGCTAGTGAAGAACCATGACCTTTCAAAATGAACCAAACGTTTCATTTATACTGAATATCATAAAACCATATATTATGTATAATATGTAAAACAAAAACATATCATAATTTTAATACCCCATATAATATTTATTTTTAAGCAATTTTTTTATACAATAATTATTAATATTATTCACTGAGATTTTATTCTATATAATTAGTATTATTACTATCGTGTGGTATCGTACGATGGTGGTTAGTAATAATAAAAAAAATATCAACTTAAGTATTGCATTTGTGGGTCATGGTTGATAAATAATGCAGTGTAATATTAATAATATTATAAAATACTATATAATATCACAATTTATTATTACAATATTGTAGCTAATCATATGTAATCTATTTTGTTAATAGTTATTATAGTACCTGTCCATATATGTCGTTGTTAATATGCGTAATATAATGTTGTTAATATGCGTGATAAATGTTGTCAGCGGTTCACTTCATTATATTTTTCAATAAAATATCACACGGTTGTTTCAGAGTTCAGACTAAAGAATATGTCATGACGCACCACTATTAGTAGGTACTTACCTTCATTTTATTATTTCATCTAAATATTGAATACTTAGGTACATTAATGGCTATAGGCATAATAATATCTAGGAACCGATTTTTACTGTTATATATTTTTTTTTTTTACATAATAGTATTGCTCATTTATTTATTTACCAATTTTCATATTTTCGCTTTTTTTACAGACATGAAGTAAACACCTAGTTGAATATATAAACGTTAGTGATAAGTAGAGCTCGGAAGTTGTTGCATCTGCATGTGGTTTTTGGGCTATTAAATATATTATTGTAAAGTAAGTTCGAAATTATTATCATGACACTACGAGAAAAATACTAAAAGTTTATAGTGCATATTTTTGCAGACTTAGCGATTTTGTAGTTTTAAGAACATACTTAATGATCTATGATGACAATTTCCCATTTTTATAAACAAAAATTTAGTAAAAATTATAAGATTTAAAAATATTTAAATTTATAAAAATATGAATAAAAAAAGTGCATATTTTCAAAGTATATTGGTACTTTTTTAAGCGCATAAGAAAATGCATATTTAGTACATTTTAAGTACATTAAAATCCGAGCCCTATGTATATAATACAGATTATTATTATTCTAAGAAGAAGGTGTCCAAATTTTCTAATAATTGCGTTTATCTATTTATTGGTTCAATAATGTTTTAGTAAAATAAAAATAATAAAATATTGATTCCGTGAGGATAAGTCGATAGAATTGAATTAAGTGCCTAAACGAGTCGTTTTATTGTATGATATATCTACTTCCCTACCTTTTTTTTCAAACGTCTTAATATTCTTAAGGAAATATTAAAAGTATAAATACTAAATAGTATGTGGTATTGTTTAAAAAGTGATAAATTATAGTGGTTTTACTTATTAGAGGATTCAAAGCACATATTTAATGAATCTTTTGAACATTTTAACTCAATATTCTTACTTGCTAAAATGCATAAAGGTACCTATTTGGCCAATACACTTTTGTCATTTTTTACGAAATTTTGTAATTTTATAATCAAACACATTCACTCTGTGGGTTAACTTAGGCATAATACTTTCTAAAGTTATTGGAATAAATAGGTGCTCGATAGAACTTATGAAAAAAATAGTATTCCGATAAAGTAATCCAAATACTTTAAAAATAGTTCTGTTTAAGATATATATAAAAAAAAAAATGATACTTACCCATCGTCTTTGGGAAAATTTGAAATTGTTGTCAATGTTAAAACTATATTGTATTTGTATAGTTCTATAATTAATAATTTATGATTTACAATGTAACTATAATTTAATTTGTATGCTGTACCTATGAATACAAGTATTCAGAATACCTACTGTATTAAATACTTCTGGGCAATTATATATTCTAAAAGTATTCCAATACTACACCAAAGCCTGAAAACTTTAATTTTAATTTTTAAATTTTTTGATTGACTTTGGAATGCAGTGCAGTTTCAGTACAAACAGAAAAAATTTAATTTTCATTTAAATCCAAAGCCCTATCGATTTTAAGGATGACATATTATTATTTATTATTTATATTATTGTAAAACAAATATTAAAAACAATTTAAAACTGTCATAAACGAATTCCCACGGGTAATATAATAATATACATACTGTCAGAATGCCAATGATACGCCTGTAAGTAGATACAGTGACGTTATCATATTTAATAATATTTACACCAGGGTATTTAGTGAAAGATTAAATACAGTGAACGGACATTAACCGTATACGAGTAGGTATACGACAAGTAATAGCTATCCACATTGCCTTCTTTGCTTCGCTCACCAAATCGAATAAAATTCGTCCATGGTTCAAATTATATATCATATATTTACTTTTACATAATGACACATATTATAATAGATACACAAATTATTACTATCCTTTTTTAGGCCAATTAACATAACAAGTCGTAGCTAGTAGGTATGTACACCAATCGAATGCTAATAAAATTATCTACAACTATATTATCGATTGATATAAAAACCTACCTAACGACACTGATGTTGGAGTCATCAACTGACCAATGATGGTGGTAAACAAGAAAATTTGTTTCTTGATCCTAATGGTGAATTCATTATTTGAGGTTTTAATTAGTTTTCATTTAATTTTTTGATTTAAGATTCTGAGTGAAACGATTTTATCATGATTTGTATTTGTTTACTTTCTTTATTTTTGATCAAGTAAGAACCATTGAAAATAAAAGATTTAAATTTTGAAAGCTTTGAGAGTTTGTGGTAAATAGGAAAATAATGGAAAATGTAGTTTAGTAATAATGAATGGGTGCATAATTAAGAGATATCATGCTTCCTGTTCCGCTGTTTAAGATTTTAATCCCGAAAAACGTTCAGCCCTGAAAACCCTATTCTTAACTTTTCTTTTAAACTGTGAGAACTAGAATTGAGTTGACCATTAAAAATGACTAGTCCAGTAGATACAAAATCTGAAGTTAAAAAAAGTAAATTAACTCTTTAACCATTGAAATTAGTTAGTTTTAGTTAAATTTTTTTAGCAACGCCAATCTCCTTAACTGGAAAACGTATTTTATTGTTTAGGGGTTTGTTAGAATCAAATCGGCTAGAACTCCAATGAAGTGTTTCAGGTCTTAACGACTCTTTTTGACAGTTCATTTATTACAGATCTTTAAAGCTGTATATATTTTTTTTAAAAATACACTCACAAACACAAGCGTAGATAAAATATAAGTTTCAAATTCCTTAAAAATGTTAAGAGGACTAAAAACTAAAAAGCACCAAGAGTCATAAAAGAATAGTATACCTAAATCATTAAAAAAATGGTAAAACAAGACACTTTAAATTTGAACACTTGAAAAAAAATGCCTTCTGGTTTGGAAAATTTTCGATTTCGAGCACTGCCTGAAGTGCAATTTTGTTTAATCCAAATGTAAAAGTAATATTATCAACGGACAATGGTAATACATATAGCTTTAAATGACCAAACCCTTAGCTATAAAAGTTGAAAATTTTAAAAACGTTCAACTATAAAATTATTTGTAAATTTCGAATTATATAAAAGTTGTTAAAATTTGAACTTTAAATATTTATAAAAAAAATCGTGTCTATGTATTTTTAATATTTTTCAACTGATATTGTAACAATATATAGCCTTGAATTAAATTTTCACGCTTTTTGATACAACAAATACAATTTTATTGGTATTTACATAAAAATAAACCTAAAAACATTGAAAATTGAAAATGTTCGAAAACAGCTCTAAACGAGTCAAAATATTTTGAAAATTGTATCAAGTATATGAATTTGTAAAATGAATATATAGTGTGAATTTCAAGTATCTTCAGTTATTCGTACATAGAAATATATTCAAAATAATTTTGAATTTTGTAGAGATATGTATAGACATGACATTATCAATTTTTTTTCCAGAAACGTCGGTAAAAATTGTTTTTATGGTCAAACACCTTGAAATTTTAATGCAAGGTTCCTCGTATGTTGTTGAAATTAAAAAAAAAGGTTAATCGTTATTCCATAAATATTTTTTATGAGTACCTAGGATTTAAATTTTGACGATTTTCAAGTAAAATAACAATTTCTTATCAAACGATTTACTTATTTTTTTGTATTTCTAAAGCAAATAATAGTAGGTACTTGATATTGCCATATCTTTGTATTTAGCATTTTCTATACATCATAAAATTTTCAAAATATTGGGACTCTTTTTGAGCTAATATGTTTAGATATAATAGATTTTTTTCTATAGAATATATGTCGATAAAAATTTGTTCGCCCGGTCAAAAACCTTGAAAATGAAATACAAGGTTCTTCGTAAATAGTTTATACTATAACCAAAAAATTTAATTAATATAAAAATTTTGCTATAGACATTTCAAGTTAAAATTTCGACAAAGTTAGATAATATTTGAACTAAGAATAATGACTTATTTAGATATTTTGTTGAAATTTAAAAAAAATATCTGTATGTACCTCCTACTTGAAACGTTCAACGTATATTAATATATGTTTTATGTCTTCGCTGTGAATCGTTTTTCGTATGACTCGATTTATTATTGAGTTCAAATTTAACGCATGTAATACTACTTTAATACTAGTACACTACAAAAATGACTTACTTCTCAATGATGAGGTACACTCAACACCTGCATAACAGAGTGGTTACCTACTTAGTTCCCCTTTTCCCCTTTTTATCATTTCATTATTTTGGTTTTAACTTATAAATTATGTACATGAAATCTTAGGAGGGGGCGTAGCACTCACAAAATAAACATACATATTTTTAGTTGTGTGTGATCAAAGTCCTATCCCGCTCACATTGATATTAAATATGTTAGCCTCCCCTAAAATTGTAATGGATTTCCGCCTATGTCCCTCCCCCCTGTGGTACCAGTGAAACCAGATGCAAAATTCCACAACGCACGGCTCTGTGTTCATAAAGTTCTTGCCAGAAATAGGTTTTTAAATAAATAAATAATAAAATATTCTTGTACCTATATGTAAATGCTTGAGTGGTGTATCCAAACGTTTTAAAAGCCATGAAATACCTATACCTATGTCTAGCCGTGTTATACCGATTAAATTACCTATACTTTAAAGGTAAAACTTATACCGATATCTATATGTGACTCTTGCGTACATATAGTACATAATTGTCATTTTACGATACGATATCTATTTGTACATTTTAAGCCAAACGACAAATTATTACTGGCAAAAATCCCACGAAATAAATAAAATAACAAACTGTGCGTGATGAGTAAATTAGAAAATATTTGAAAACCAAACAAAGTAGGTACCTAAGTATTGTACGGTATTATTATTATTATTATTATTGTAACAGTATATTATTATTTAAGTTAATAATTATTTCCAGTGTTCACTCAGTTTGTCAGTTACAGTCGCAGGTAAAATGGTCCTCAGATTCAAAAGTAAACAAATAGTTTAATCTTCTATAAATCGAGTGTGTTCTTAAACCTTAATTATATTTTATTTATATGGCACTGTGGAAAGGCTAAGTGAAATGGCAGCCAAAGAGCTAAGGAGCTGAGCAAGAAACACGAGCACAATATAATAAACAATAATTCACAAAGTGTCCTATGGTATGATTGTAACCGTAGGCCGTAGAATGGCATCGGACATAAGCCTGGATGGCTGGATTTGGTATCGCGTAACACATGAGTATAGGTAGAAACAATTAAATTGGACACGATTACAAGCATACTCTTACTATATGACTAGTAAATAGTAATATAATCATCTGCAATTATTATTACACATAAACATGTAAAAACTAGTTATAACTTATATTCAAACAAAATATATTCGAATCATTAGAATTCGTATGCGGGGGTGTAAGAAGTTCAAATTAAATGAAAATTACAATTTTCACTGTTAATTGTGAAAAATAAATTACTATCATCCATTCGGGTTTAGGACTACCTGTGTTGGCAGTCGTGGTTAAAAATGTGATTTCTTTTAAAATAATTATTTAAATTCATAATGTACAGTCATATTTATGTATAAAATATATCGTTATTTCACTGTTCATTTTTTGTTATACGCAGTGTAAAAAATAAAAATGTGTAATTCCATTCGTCTTACAATTTTATTTTTATACTTCACTGTTTCTCGTCCCAAAAAAATTATTTTTCTATAGTTGCTTTTTCTTTTTAACATTCTTTATTGATATTTATTTTAATTTATATGTATTGTCAGATTTTGATACAAACATTTTTTTTAGAATTCTTGATCGAAACGATAGATACTTCATCGAAGCTTTATCTGCAACTGTGTCCAGAGAAATCTATTGACTATTTCCACAAAGTAAATTTTAAAATAACATGTTTAGTTTATCTATGCTTTTATGTTATTATTCTTTACCCTATATACAATATATAATTAAGTAGCCATGTAGGTATTTAATTCGAGGATTCTAACAAATAATAATGTTTTTGTTCACGACTGTATATGAAAACTTGAAAATAATAAAATGATCTGTTTACGATTTTTTTTGTTCATACTTGCAGATCCAAGAATCATTATAATAAATCCGCAGATTCACTGATTAAGTAAGTATATAATTCAAGGACATAATTAACTGGAGGTAATTACTGCAGCATTAGATTTTTTATCATTAGGTAATTATAAATAAAATCATTATACCGTAGAAATATAATGAAATTTACATATTAAAATTAACCATCAAACAACCTTCTAATAATCTACAGTGCAAGACATTCTTCCAACGATTTTTGTTGTTAAATTACATTTGATGTTCTTAATTTCTCAAATATTGTGTAATTATAAATTGTTATGTGAAACCGAATTTTCTCGTGGCTCTAACAGTTTGAAATTGGTGACTACTTACTTTTTTAGGTAAAAATTAATTTGAATTATAATATTATAATTATTCCTTACATCAACTGAAAAGTTCCTCAGCATTCGGATTAACAACATATTGAACTTTAAAAAATATTTTTAGATTCTGAACGAAGCGATGATTGTATTAATTTTACAATGATGTGTGTTTTTTTTATTTGTGCCTGTGGCTGTGTCACGATATGTAGTCGAAATAATGTTTCGATTTTCAACTTCAGTATGATTTCCGATGGGAAAGTGAATCTAATTGGTGCATTTGGAAGGTCAAAATTTAAAATTCCTGGTAATTTTCCGGTGCCTGGAAAAACAAACCAAAATTTTTAAAAAAAACGGGAATATGTAGCCGAATTTTATTTTTATTTTGGTGGAACTCTAAAACAAATAACCGTAGATACATGAAACTTTCACTGAATGTATATAATATATTAGCATTTTGTATACACCATAGAATTTTCAAAATATTTTGACTCATGTTGAGCTATTTGTAGGCATATACAATTTTCGATTATTATTGGGGTTTTTTTTAAAATTAATATCAATAAGAACATTTTTGCTCAGCCAAAAAACTTAAAAATGTAATACAAGGTTTCTCGTAAGTTGTTGTTAGTGGAAAAATAATATTTTTTATGAGAGTTTGAATTTCGAATTTTAATAAAATACGTAAAAATCACTAAAATTTACAAATTATTTTGAGTTAGAAATTCATAAACATTTTCTTTCATCAAAAAATTCATCTAAGATTTCTCAAAAGTGTGTTCATCTTTATTATAAAAAAAAGGCTACCGGAAAGTCAAGTACAATTTTTATGAACGTTTCAAGTCCAACATTTTACAACATTGTATATTCACTTGATTTCCCATGGAACGATTTTCTTAATTTGTTGTATTTAAAAAACAAATAACCGTAGATACTTGAAATTTACATAAAATGTTAGTTTTACCATTGGCTATAATTGAAAATTTTTCAAAATATTTGGACTCTTTTTGAGCTGTTTACTGATAGTTTCATTTTCAGATTTCAATTTTTTAAACTTATTTTTCTGTAAATATCTATAAAAGTATATTCGTTGAATCAAAAAGCTTGAACATTTAATACAAGACTCTTGATAAATTGTTACAGTAGCAGTTGAAAAATATTAAAAATACATAGTCACGATTTTCTTTTTATAAGCATTTAAAGTTCAAATTTTGACAATATTTATCAAATGAAAATTGAAAATGATTTTGTAGTTAAAATGTATAAAATTTTCAATTTTTATAGCTAAGGATTGAAAATTTAAATGTTTATATCTTATTAATTATAATATGATATATTTATCATCATAATCATGTAAAGGTAATTAGGTAATAAGAATTCTAATAATAATAGAACATTTGTGAAATATTTCAATTTGGTTGTAAAAATTAGTTTTCTGAAGAAATGCATTGATGAATTCAATTGTGGTTGTTGGATCTCGGTTCCTGTTTCATTAAGTGTACGTGAGTGTTGTATGTGTTTTCAACTTTTATAAGGTACCATATGTCTGTTCTCGCTTTGTAGAAGAGCTGGGGTATAAGGATTTGGAGCCACAAGTTTCTTGATTTGTAATATTAGAAATCGACGAATTTTGAGCTTTTGGATTTTAAAAGACAGGAAATAGCTGCACAAAAATACATAATTTTAATTTACGTACCTACTTTTAATATACAGAATCCCCTGCCAGTCTGCCACAGTGCCATGTAATTTCGATATCATACTTTTATATACTTTTTTATATCATATGGTTATATTATTATACATATAAATGGAAATTCTATAATCGTATGTTACAGTTGAATTCAGAATATATTATCATATTATAAGTTTAAAAGTTATGTTTTCAAAAAATTAAATAAATTACACACTAATGTGTGATATAAATAATATTGGATAAGGGAATGATGATTTAAAAACTATTATCTTAAATATTACTGTAGGTATTCAAGTATTAAACTAAACTACTAAAGTTTTGCAGGTTCATATTAAAGCAAGGCTAATAATTAGGTTGTGCTTTTCTTTTGGTACCTTAGGAGAATGAACCCGCCACTGATTGGTATATAAAAAATAAAACCTATTATATTTTATGCATAATTTTCAATTGTATTATTGAACAACCGGTATATTAACTTAAAGAAGTAAGAACAAATATTTATATAAAGTCGTATATGATATCGAGGAAGAAATAATTAGATATAATTTTTTTTTTTAATGGCGGAAATTACAATTTGTACATACGACAATATAATGCGAGGACTTATAACCTATGATAATAAGTCATAATAATATAAATATATAATATACCATGTGAACGGATATTCTTTTTTCGTAGCCTTCCTAGAGGTCGTCAACGAATCGGCTAAATATTAAATTCACCAATGATTAATATATTCAATATTCACTAATGATTATAATATAAACAATTATATATTTTCGCCAACTATGTCTCTCGTTTAAAGATATGTATTTATAGATACTTATTTAAATATCGGAAAACTTCTGAATGTCGACGATGATTACCTTGCAAACGCAATATAGTAATTACTAATTGGTAATTATATACACATTATCTGAATTAATTATGCAATAAAAGTACGTTAAATATAGGTACTCACAAATAATAAATTATGAGGTCGTTATAATAGTATATAAGAAAAACAGTGTTTACATTAATTTAATTTAAGACTATCGTTGTGAAACAATATATAAACATCAAATTTAGTTGTACATCCGACTATATAGTCAGACCCTCAAGGATATTTTATGCATACGATGGTGACCAAATGGTTATTACAATAGGTACATAATAATATAATATACCTAATGTCATCAGTGCTTGAATTGGACAAATAAAAAAAGGGAGAAATCTTAAAAACAAATTAGCATTCCTCGAAATTATTGAGCTCAACTCCAACAATTAATCTCGAATAAATACCTATACATGTATGTTAGTATTAGTATAACAATTACTAATTAAAAAAAAGACTAAAACAAATAATGTATAACAAGAGTAATGCATTCAAATTAAAAATAGTTTAAATTTATTAAATAATTGTAATATATATTTTTTTTAATATAACAGTTCATTTAAATTTTATAGCTGTTGTGTGCAGTAATATAATGATAGTAATATATTGAATATAATAATTCATCAAATTAAATTTGAATGTCTTATTCGAGACAATTTTCAAAATTAAAATACTCTTTAGAAACGTTCGAGTAATTCTTTTACTAATTATTGACATTAATTGCTGACTCGTATATTGCAATTTACTAGTATATTGTCACTGCTTCCGTAGTCAATCATATCTTGTCATGAGACATGCCAATTAAAATGATCGACAAAAAACGGTCCAAAAAATCATTAGTTAAAATAAACCTGCAATAATTTATGTCACTAAATGACGTCTATATTTTTGAAACGAGAATATGGACTGAGGTCAAAACATCAAATCAGCTACTCCAACGCAAACAATCTAAAAAAATGGGAAAAAATGCTAAGAATAATAATGCCTCCCAGTTCAACGTTACCCTAAAAACCCTTATGTCGAGCTATCTTGATTATTCGGAAAATAACACTGAAGCTATCATAAAACTCATACTTATTACAAATATATCGAAATAAAAATAACCTCCTGTTCTTTTTATCAATTCAAAAATTTAAAACCATACCAGTTTTTGCAAAAACATTCAAAATAAATAGGGCCTTAACCCGAATCTTCATGAAAAAGTATTTCGAACGTTGTAAAATGTCCTCTGCCGTCATACAATTTATATAATACTACAGAGGAGGAAAATGTTGATTTCGATAACATATATAGTACCTGTCACCTGGTACCTATATACTAACTTAAAGAGAAAAATCTATTACAGCAATGTCACCTGCAGACATTTGCATCCTTTACTGACGTCGATCGATTTCATAGAAGAGTGTAACTAGGCCAAAAAGATTTTCGACCAGAAATAATATTACAAACGTCGCGTGTTACATAACCAAACAGACATCTCACAGACTAGTTTATGTCGCGACCTTGGGCCATAAATCATAATTAAAGAACAGTGACGATTAAATTCTCTATACGCTATGCAAAGAGAGTTGAGCCTCCAAAATAGATATCCACCCCGGACTCCCCCCCCCCCTACAACCGATGTATGATCTATTTGGATTATTACGGACCTACAAGATCCTATACTGTAAATAACATGTTAGCAAGGCACGCAGCAGTGATCTTCATGGTTCAGACTTTCTTGTCCAAAAAATATATTTTCCTTATGCATAGTCTGATTTTTGAAATTTTGATGTGTACTTAGAGCCGACGTTTTCGACTACTTTCGTTTTACTTTCATATTCAATAGATACCTAATCACGCACGGCGTTTCGCGAGACACATTAAATAGCCGTGAATTAATACAATCTTAAACTCCGTTAAATAAAATAAAATAATAAATAAAACAAATTTTTGCTCAGTTATTAAGGGCTGTTTTGACCTGCAAATATAAAATATAGGTCTAAAACAATTATTATACAAAATCATAATAACTATTTTATTTTCTGTAACCAACAGCAGCCTATATACAAACAAAAACAAATTAATTTTTTATGAATACCAGCGAATCCCTGTGTATGCACCTGTTCGAAATATGAATTAAAAAAATGTCCTTACCTTAGTGCATCTTTACAAGGTGGTACGAAAGTACCATGAACATGCTTAATCTCTTACTATCGTGGTTTTGGCTGCACGTCGATAAATCAGTCAGGATATTTTTTATTTATACTGAGGATTTGAGGAGTGTTTTATTATGGCTATACCTACATTATATAGCTATAGTACTTCTGATGATTTTTGTTAAACATTTTATAGGCATAGGTACCTGCTACTTATATCTTAATCGAATTTTAAAAGAGTAATTATCGTTAATAATGGTTTAAAATAAAATATAATACATGTACAGTAGATTTTTACCCAATTGAAATCCCCTTGAAATAATCACTTTTACAATGAAACTCAATACCTCGAATTTTTTCTGTTTGCCTCGAGTTTCGACTCACCGAGAGTTATTTTACTGTAATATTAATCGTGTAAATCTTGTGTTTATTACTTAGCCAACATTTAGAAATTATATGTTAGCATAATAAAATCATTGACATTATTAAATATTTACTAACATTTTAAAATCATGAGATTATAGACTTCATATTTTTCGAAAATTGTAATTGTGGTCGGTTATTAACCTTAGAAGTTAGAAATCAAAGTTTAATATACTTTGGTATAGTTTCCCATTATCCCCACAGGACACTTATATTAATATTGACATAAAAATATCTAAGTGTCTATTATTTGTAAATAATTGAGCACTTTTAACACAATTAAGCGCACACTTCAAAATTCCAAAACTTTGAATTAGAATAGGAATGCATTTTAAAGGTAAAAAGAGGGTGAGCATGCTTGGTGAGAATCACTCTGTATATTAACAAATATGGCATCATACTTGCTAAAAGTTATTTAAAAAATAAACCGAGTGAATAAGAGAAATAATTTTATGACTTCTAAACCAGTAGGTGATGAAAGTTATATAAACTGAATATATTGACTTTATTATGCTATTTATTTACTATTTCTACGACCGTAAAAATTATTTAATGTTGCCGGTATACTCGAATTATTTCTACCATAGAGAAGGCTTTAAAACAATCGCTGGGCCTTGATGATAAACATATTATAACTAGGTACAATATACATGTTATTATAAAGTTATAACTTGTAAGTAGAGATAGCATGTTGATGACCTAAAAAAATACCAAAAATTGTTGAAACATTTATCAAAATTAATAAAAATGTATTTAATATTTAAAAAAAAATTACAGTAAAATTAACTTAATGTAAATATAATATTCGAAAAGCATATGTGTTTAAAAGTATGAACATTGAACTTATACTTGCAAGCGATAAATCTAACCGCGACAATAAAAACTTCAATAACAATAATATTATTATTTTTGAAAATGTAAATATTTTTTTTTTCAAATCTAAAATTTAAGAAAAATTACTTATGATATGAAAAATGTCATTAAAAACGTCTATATTATAATGTCTTATATGGAATTGACTGGCTAATAGGTAGAATCAAAACGACCTGCACCAACATGACTATTACATTGAGCGGAACTCGCACCGACTACATTATTAACAATGTGTGTCCATCTGCACTTATTATTTGCAAACAGTAAAAAGAAGCCAAAAACGGGATGGTGACTTAGACGGTGGCAGGAAGAGAAGAAGAAAAATATGAAGAATCAATCTATACATATAATATGTGAGTTACTTGATATTTTCATATTTTTTAGTCAGTTATCATTTCTCTTGATGTCATCGGTGAATTTTGATACTAAATAGTAAATTAACAAAATATAGTTCTTAAAATTATTATGAGGTATAATAACTAATTATTAGCTGTTATAAGAAAATATGTTAACCCTTTTATATATTTTTGTTTGAGAAGTGTCTACAAAATACTATGAATAATTTTTACTTGAAAAAATCAAAGCTTCGGACCACATCTATAAAATGTGTTTAATTATTTTTATTTCGTAAGTACTAAAGTAAAAAAAAAATAGTTTAAGTACAAAGTACCCAATAGAACAATTTAATGATAATCTAAATAAAATGCGTCTAATGGAAATCGACCGGTTAATAGAATCAAAACGACTTGCACAAATGTGATTATTACATTGAGTGGAACTCATACCGATTATGACGGTTTATGTCCATCACGTTTTGTTATTTTTACAAATCGTAAAAAGAAAAACCAAAACCGGGACGGTGACCTCCACTAGAGGAAGATGAGGAAGAGAAGGAGAAGAAGAAGAACTAGAAAACTAGAAGAGTCAATTTCTATATGTAAATTTTTTGTTGGTTATCATAATAATAATAATATATTGTATTATTTTAGAGGCGGTCTCAAAGGGCCACAGTGTATAGTTCTTCTTCTTCTTATTATTATTATTATAATAATTATAGTTACGAGAAGACTGGCGACGACCGTGGTGTACAACAACAACAACAATAATAATAATAATAATAATAATAATAGTAATAATATATAATAATATTAAATGTAGGAGTACCGGTCAGAACCGTGGTGCGCCCAGACGAGACGGCAGGAAAATAAAAAATTTAAACACCGCCGCCTCCGTTCACTTTCACTCAGACTGCGCGCGTGCGACTTCTGCCAGCAACTGCAGTCGACAGTCGTTCAGTTACGTGCTGGTCGCGTGCGCCTTAGCTGCTGCGGTGGTCACGACGAAGACACACACTTCGCGCTTTACAGACACGGTATCGAAAATTCGCACGTGAGTACACTTTACACTTATCTATGAACACAAACACCGTTTTTGTCGTATTATAACTATCGAATTATTTCGGGTTTGCGGTATTCACAATAATGCGTTAGGTTAGATTAGGTTAGGGTTTACTTGACGACCGACTCTGTGGTCCTATTATACGGACGTGACATTGCAGGGCAGTGGTCATATGGGCGACTTGCATAATATTATTTTGTACCGTTTGGGCGAGTGAAATTTTTTTTACCTCCGTCAGTGATATGATGGACACAGATGGGCATATAATTGTATTCAATTCATTTTCTACTGTACTATGCATAAAGTATATGTTTATATTAACAGTTATCGCCGATTTATTTTTAAAGTTAGAGTTTACTATTAATAATTATGTTTATTGTAAGCGATTTAATTATTTTTTTTTTATAACACTAGATATGGTAATTATACTATACATATTTTAATTTGCCAATAAAATTATAAGTCTGTATCTATACTTATTCGCCCAAACGGTGTAGAACTATATTCATCCCAAAAGACCAGACCTTGGATCGAATCGACCGAACAGTCTACGTGCCGGTGACATTTACCACTCTACGGACTCGCAGGTCTTATACTCACTACTTACGTGTAGATACTGCATCATACGTAGGAACGAGCTTAATTCTTTTGGGCGTAAACTACCCAAAATTGACTCAAGTTATAAGAATCCGTCAAATTGATAACCTATTGTTTGAGTGAATTTACATATTTAACACTATGTCAGCACGCTATTTGTGTATACCCTTGCTCTGACCCCCCATGCAATATATTAAATAGCAAATTTGGACTCAAAATATTCAATTTTATGTTGTTAGCTATGATATTAGAGTGAATTATTTACATACCATCGAATTTCAAAAGTCAAGAAAATTATTTGTTTTTATTTACGATATATTTAACTTTTCTACCAACTTTTTTTTAATAATTTACTACACATCATATCAACACTACAATAAGTACTTGCATAAATTATGTCCAAGTAAAATTTTTTAACCATACCACTATACCTGACAGTTAAAACTAACTGCAGAGAAAGTCCTATAACTCTAAAAATGGGAAAATGCATTAGTTGTGTTAGGCTCATATGAATTTTAACCAAACGAATTAATATATCAACAATTCGCCCAAGCAATATGTAATTTTAGGAATTCTGCCAAAATGAAATCAGCTCATCATAACGTCGTTTTCACAAATGTGGTTGCATAGTTAGGTATACAGTAGCGTATATAAGAAACACCTGATACATAAAAAAAATACTTGTTAAACTTAAGACAAAAATTTTGAAAATAATATCGATAAAAAGTTATTTAAGGAAATCCCAAAAAGTATAATTTGAAAAAAAAATCAATATTAATTAACTTCAAAAAATAAACATTTTTAACACTAACAGTTAGATTTACAAATTGGCTATTTTTATTTTCAAGAGTTATTTTATTTGTCAAGTCTTTCTGTTACACCTTTTTTTTGTGGTACGATGATCGAGAGAGGAACGGCAATACTTCTCTCCCATCCCCAAACATTTATTGTTGACATCAAAACAAATTAATTAGACAACAATAGCATCAAGTGGATCACGGGCTTATGACTTTCCTTAGACAATGATAGTAAAATATATGTCTGCCAAGGAGCCAGGCTCGGAGGGTTTACATCGACGACATAAAGCGGTATAGTGCAACTAGAGCAGTATTTATTCGATATTTTAATTTTCAAGCGAGAAATAGCTGATATAGGTATGTAAAATATCACAAATTCAAAATTCTTATACCTCACTTAAATATTCAAATATCAAATAAAAACCGATGCTTCAGCACAGATATTGTTCTCACCTAAAACTTTTTTAATAAGTAAATTCACTATACTATCAAAATGAACAGCACACTATTGAAACTAATGAACTAAAATGTACTATGTCGTACGTGTGTAAACGGAGATAACAAATGCACGGATAGCACCCTATTAATAAAAAAGGAAATCTATTTTCGATTTCAATAATTTTATTTTAGACTGCGGAACCGAACCATCATTTTGAGTTTCTGTATTTTGGGGTTTTCATGTCCTTAGACATATTGAACCTATTTTAAATATGTGTTTCAATTCAAAAATATTATTATAATTTTTAATTTCGAGAAAAATGTATAGGTATCATGAAAAAATACAAAACATAAATTTTAAAAAATTTGGAAAAATCCTGCGCACGTCTATATTGATCTAAATTTCTTTCGTTGTAGCTCAAATTAGATCTTTGTGATAATTGGATAAAAAATTTAAATCGAGTACTTCGTATTCCACTCGTTGCGGTTATCATACCAATATGGATACCTATTACAATATTGTATTATTACTAGAATTCGGATTTAAAAACAATATAAACACTTAAAATGTGAAAAAAGGCCAAAAAAAGCTTTTAATTAATATAAAACAGCGATTAAAAAATTAAATACACAATTTAATATATTTATGTAAAATTTTACTAGTTAGCTTAAAAAAAAATTAACTACATTATATGAACACTCATTTTATTCTAAAAAACTTTGATGGTTTGGGCTTAAAATATTTGTAAAGAAATTACTACACACAGTAATAATATGACTGTAGGGTTCGGAACTTGTTGCACTAAAAATGTCCGGAGTATGCAATTCAAATTAGAAAAAAAATTCTCTACAATTTAGGGTGTTAATAATCTACGGAAGAACCTTCCGTAGGACTGATTATACCTCTGACCAACAATTTAAAAGAACGGCATGTGACAGGCATAAATGACTACAACGGTAAGGCTCGGCCTTTAAAAGCTGATGATAAATTGATGAATAGCAATGACTTTAGTACTATAAATGAATTAATGGTCTCGTGTGTTTCGTTATCGTTCCCATAATCGCTATAATGATTATAAATTATACTTATATTGAGTATATTACCTATATTACCTATATTAATTTTGGTTTCCGGTTCTTTGACGTGGCTCGCTCTACGTCCCTGGGAGTCATGACGCACACTTCGAATGACTTTGTTCTTAACTATAGTTAAGAGTAAATGTAGGTAATTAGTTAGTTTAAAATGATGCACTTCTTTGATATCAATAATTGTCACGAAACGCTCAAATTTATCAAACATGCCTTTTCAATAATCCATGCAAGAATAGTCATATCGAACCTGAATAAATTATGAGAAATAGGATGATGATTTAATCTCATATTAACCTTGATCAACTATATTTATATAAATACTAAACTTTGCTTACTGCTCTTTAATATTTCCCATATAACTAAGTAAGCGTGAGGAGAAACTATATACAAATATACTGAAGAAATGTAAGCCATCAGAGCTTACACCCTCGTATTTTTTACAAATGTAAAACATACCAAAAACTGTTTTGCGGGAAGAAAGAATCAAGAAGACTATACAGTTTTACTAAGAAACCAAATTTTCACCTCGAATAGAAGAGTATCTCAACTGTGTTGTCGATTTTTATTATTTCGATAAAACCAACATATCAAAAGTTATTTAAATTTGGAAAACGCGTAAAAATATCAGTTTTTAAAGGATTATAATTTTTTTCTTTTTAAAGATATCAAACAAATAAAAGCGAACACAGACCTATCAACCCAGACATCAACCTAATTTGGAAATATTTTTTGAATTTATATATATGGAGTGATATTCTACGGGATGCATTGAACTTCGTTGTTCATTATTTTAATCTCAAGCTTTATAATAAAATGTCTTCAAAAAAAATACAATTTTAAGTTTTTTTTACAATTTGAATACACCATTATTTGAAATAATATAAAAAATCAGAGTTCAATGAGGCTTGTAAGAAGTCTTCTTTCAGATTAAACATTTTTTATTGAAATTTGATAATTCTACGAGACCTGAGAAATATTCCTGTGAAGTCATTTTTTAGATATAATACAGCGTATAATTATATAAGTCCCCCTGAATAGGTGTCGGGTCGTAGACAAGCGGAAAAGTATTATAATTAATTTAGAAACTAAAATGTAAAATATAATTTATAAAAAACCGTCACCGGGCCCCTTAATAGGGTTTTGATGTATTTATTTCTCAAATTTGATGATTGATAAACATTAACAAATTGCTTACAAATGTATCAAATTCAATAATGAATATTGGGAGTATGTTTAATGTTATGTTAACGTCGATTATATAATGTATATGTTTCATTTTAAATTATACTTATGAATTAATAGATTACTTTAAGCTATCCAATAGTTAGACTGCGGGTATAGCCGTGTAGGTAGTAATCCATCCATTTCTGAAAATAAGGAAATTGTAAAAATAATATTATGTATGTTAAAAAAAATGTGATTCTATCGATTTAAACAAAAAAAACGTTACTCATAGTATCGATCCAAAAGTTTTAATACCTAATAATAAAAAATTACAGGTATATCGTATATGTAATAGGAAACCATTACCACGCCAATTAAATCTCTCCATCGCAATTCCAACTATATACGTTTATAATTTTATATACAATTTGCGTCTTCTTATAAGGACATTATACAAAAGTATTACTCACACAGTACGATTATTTTTGTCAAACAAAAATCTTTAGTGTTTGAAGTCTTCTAAAAAATAAAATATCTTTTGATCGAAATCATTTGAACGATCCGCTAGTATACTACCACCTGTTAAATTCATTAAAAATGTCTTTGATAACATATTATATATAATTATATTACATTATCAGTTTATAGTTTATATTGTCACTGTTATTACTTAAAATCACAGGTGCCTCAATAATTGCACCCATGACGATAATATAATAAACGCATATCAATACCTCATATCCATAGAATAATAATCTCATTGGATTTTTTCAAATAATAAATTTGGACGAATGTGTTGATTAACACAAAAGTACTTTTAACCATGTCATGTGCTATTACAATAGATCAGTGATATGTGCATAATATCATTATTATTACGATG
Source organism: Myzus persicae (assembly GCF_001856785.1). NCBI lineage: Eukaryota > Metazoa > Arthropoda > Insecta > Hemiptera > Aphididae > Myzus > Myzus persicae. The sequence goes on from NW_019101569.1 coordinate 701,051, forward strand.
ATGGTGTTGTGTAATATAATACTATAATAACATTATTATGCATAATATACGTCTTCAAAGCACCTACGTACCAAAATTTCACTTGCGGTGTCGAGATCGCAGTACGAGAAATATACATTACAGTTCAGTCTTCCGTAAAAACGAATTTTATTTTCGTGAGATTAGAAAATAACAGCTGAGAACAATGGATAATGTGCTACAAAAGTGAGATATTATTTTCATATACCTAAGCATATTTAACAGTTGATATAAAAACACTAATTTAATTTCGAGCTCGATTTTCTTGGTTATTGTTTCTTTTTTTTATTAATTTATTTATAACTCCAACTACTAATACAGGATGTAACCAACATGAATAATACTTGACAAATGAAAAAAGATAATGGACACTAGTATTAAATGTATTAAAAAAATGATATCTGTAGTAAATAATTTAAAAAATAAACTTATTATTATGTCAGATTATTTTGCAAAAAGTGATTGAGTTTCAAATTAATAATTTACTCCAAAAAAATATTGATATTTAAAAAACTACTTAATTTGAATAAACGTTTTTACTATAAAAATTCGTCTAAAAATTAAACTTACAAGCTGGCTATTTTGAATTTTTCCAAAAAAATTTAATAAATTTTTCTTATTTTTGGTACTAAAAACCCGAACCTAAATAATAAAATATGTTTTACTGTATTTTTATATAGTTTTCTTTTAAACAAATATGTATATATTATTATTATTATAAATTACTTAATACCTTGAATCAATATAGTAATATATACTTAATCATCTTAAGTATATTTTAATTCTTGCTTAACACTGATATTATGAACAATCAATTTAACTAATTTAAGAGTCCAATATATAAATTATTAATACATTTATAATGTTAGATTTCATTAGGCCTTTCTTTCATTTGTTTTTAAGGGTATCAGCTCAAGATGTCTGTTGTCATAATAATTATAATATGTCTTGTACGCTCAAGTGATCTTATCTGTGTGATTTAAGTAGGTAGGTACCTATATGTTTTCTAGCATCTGTTACATCAATAATTATTGTACCCAACAAATCGTATTTAAATAGAAGTTACAATAATTGTTTATTTTGTATTTACTTTATGATGTGCCTAAAAAGTAAAAATATAATTCATATTTCATTCTATGTATAAAACGTATGGGTGCCTACACATAATATAATTAAGTGTATTACACACACGAATTTATAAATTATTATTGAAAAACAAATTGGAGTAAAATGTATGCCAAGGTCTCTGTAATTCTTGCAAATTCTTCGTTTATATACCATTTGATAATTTGTATTATCGTAGCCATATGAATGTCTCTGTCTGTAAACTAACATATTCTAATTTTATACACAAAAATTATATTTTTCTGCTGTAGTATGCAAACGGGTAGGTTATAATATAAACATGTTTTTAACATCGACATTTGAATGAAACATATATTGCATATTTTGTTAGATAAAATGTACGGATTTAAATTTATTATTTGCGAAATATTTCCTGATGAGCGATTATTTTGTTCATAATGTTAAATGGTCAAATTTAAATTCGAATTACTAATCACGACTACCTTAATTTATCATTTTAAAATAAAAATACGGTATAAACGAAGTAAGGAAAATTATTTTTAATCAAGTCTGAAGGATATAATATGCGGATTGATTGTATCATAATGTGGTATTTTGATATATTATTATCGTACTAATGAGTAACGCATTTCAAACTTGAAAAAATAAACCCAACAATCTTTACATTTTTTTCCCTATAATCTATAATATGACTAAGAGTATTACTTTTAAGAGGTTTATACCTACGTAATATATTATTACTTGTTGGAGCTTTTACGAAATTCCAAAACTAATCGTATTTCCTGTCACTATACATTATATTAGATCCGAAGGTTGAGTCGTTTTCATCGAACCACACAATATTATATTATCACGTCTCGAATATACAGAGTGTAACAGAAAGACCAGATAAATAAAAATAAAATATTGACACTTGTTAAACGTATGACAAAAATTGTTGTGAAAATTATATGTATAGTAAATAATTTAAGAAGTATAATACTTCTCAGGAAATTTCCAAAAATATTACTAAAAAATTAAAAAAATTGTAAAAAATAAACTACTTGACTTGAATAACCACTTTTTCCTTAAAAATTAGATTTACAGTTGGCTTTTTTGAATTTTTATAAAAAAAATGTAATTAAATTTTTTATTTTCAGTATTAAAAAGTAAAAATATAAAATTCTATACTGTACCAATTTGTAGCACAACTGTCTATAAATTATATTGTAAAAAAAGTTTAAATATTGAAAAGTCATTTCGTTTGTCAAGTCATTCTATTACACTCTGTATACCTCACCCCTCAAGTCTTTTAATGTGTATTGCATTATTTACAAGGTCGTTGCAGCAGCTTTAAACAGCCGTTGGAAACATAAATTATACATGCACAATGTCATTATCTTTCTTTTGCGGTCGAGCTATATATATATTGTTGTATTTTATGGTCCAGTTAAATTGGTTAAGTAGCTACGGTAATAATAATAATAGGTAGGTTAGTGTAATATATATATATATATGTGTGTAGGCACCTATCTTTATTATAATATGTGTTGATTATCACCGCGGTTGCACGAAGACTGATCGACTCTCGGCTGGATTGATCTTCACCGTCCACTGCGATGTGAATCGGCAAAATTTTTCAGCAATCATCTCGAAATCGTAATGAAGAAACGCTAACGTAAAAATATTACTGCAACCTTGACCCGTTTGTACGCCCGGGTTTCTGCAATTACATCACTGTAGAGGGCCGGTTACCGTGGTATAATACCTAATACCGGTTGGACAGTGGAACACTCGAGCTGCACGGCCACAATAATAATATGATGTGTGCACGCGCTTATAATTGCTGCAGCATATCATAATATAGGTACCTAACTAATAGTATACGCATGGTGCCGGCGATCGAGGGTTACAATTTCTTAGACTTTCCAAAAACAAACGAATATTGTGAATATTAGGTAAATAATTGCAGTTTTTATTATAATTGTTTTAAAATATTCATGATCTACAATTGTTTATCTTTGTTTTATAATATATTATAATGAATATATTCAGAACATAATAGATAATAATTCAACTATATAATTATAATTATTATATATATTTATAATATTATAATTACTCATAATATACAATGTGTTATAATACAAAATATTCGTATTCGCGATTCAAATTTCCCGGGGACTAAATTATTAAATAATTGTATTATACTGTGTCGTTTGTTTTGTTAAATACTTCTATATATAATGTATATATGTGTGTGTGTGTCTGTGTGTGTGTATACGTATTCGTAGTATATACCTAATGAGTAATGACAATTGTGAAGTTCACGGATAAATTGCACAAGTGCACATGTGTAGATGATTGTCTCGCGAGCTTTCGAATATGAACAATAAGAGCATTGATATTGAATTTGAATAAAAAAAAATAACAAACAACTTTAGAAATGTGATTTAGAAATGGTTAATCTTATAGATTTCAAAACTTTCGAACTCGATATTATGATGCATATGGCTATAACATGATTTGAACTATGCAGAACATCCTATGACCTCTATTCGTTTTGGTTTAAACTAAAAATTTGATTTTTCAACTACCTTTTATTATGATTAATAGAAAACATACAAATAATTTGATATGAATTAGTCCAATAATCATCATACTACAATATTGCATTTAAAATATTACATAATACGATCGTGAACTGCGCTTATTCTTAAAAATTATGTATTTATTTAATACAATCAAGAATAATATTGTACTGTATCTATTTTGTTAGTTATAGATTCAAAGGTATGTTGCAGTGTGCAGTGTAGGTACCTACCAAGTAGGTTCATTCATTAACATTATTAAAAAATTGAATGTTGATTAAATCTTTTTGCAACCTGAATTTTAAGTAACATTTTTAATGATTCGTATATTGTGAGCTTTCTAAAGATACGACCTCGACAATTAACGTTATTTTTATGTACCGATTGGAATTGGGTAAATAATTGTCGTCATACGCGAAGAAAAAAAATAATAATTTGGTCGACAACATAGGTATTATATTAATACACGACGATAGTATAAAGCAGTGGTTCTCAACCAGCGTGTCGCGTATTATCAAGATGCGTATCGCCAAAAAAATGTATTTGTTTATATCGTGCATGTTGAAAGCATAGTGTAACGGTATTATGGGGTTATGAAGTGATGGTGAAAACAACAGATAAAAAGAACAATAATTGTGAAGATAATCTCATGGTTAATTCACATATCTATAGGCGTAGAGATTAATATTTGTAATACTTTTTCATAAATCCATTAATTGTTGAAAAGTATGTTGCCATGAATCTAAATTAGGGTGTTGTAAAAAAAGGTTGAGAAGGACTGGTATAAAGAGTTATTATTGAAATAACTTTTTATCGCGAACGCACGAGCTGACAATATTATTTTGTAAATCATTTTTATTCGCACATCAATTAATATAATAATCACTAATATCACTTCGTCGTTTATATTTTGCAGAATGATCTGACACCAAGCATGAACATGAAAGAGCCATGGCCGGCCATACAATCACGAGTTACCAAACATTACTATACCTGTTCACGTTCGTCGCAATCGGTACGTGCTAGCGGTCGTTCGGGTCGACTGCGGTGTTAATACCTACTTAATCATACATTATGCACTAATTATATAATTAAAATATATATTATTAATATATATTGAGTTATAGGATTTAGTCTGGGTAGTGCCTATATAACTGCAACAATGCAGCTTTTTAATTATTGTGCTCACAACTATCATCATATTATAGGCAACGATGATGTTATAATGATAGTGTTCGATATATTCTAGCTTTGGTAGAGATGAAAATATCGGTGCGCCGTAACTCCGCACGGATCGTCGCCATTTTATAATATATCACCTTAACTCCGCATACAAGGTTTTTTTTCGACACCTTAACTCCGCATACGAAGTTTTTTTTAAACACCCTAACTCCGCATAAAAGATTTTTTTTGACACTGTAACTCCGCACATATTTTTTTTAATGTTTAAAATATACAAAATACAATACATATTATTAAAGTTAAATAAAAATAATATTAGACTGCAGGTAATACTAGGTAATTATAAAATATAAAATTAATAATAATTAATGCATACAAAAAAAATCGTCATTGTCGGTATAAAATGTATCTAACAAAAATTATAATAATTAATGCATACAACGAAAAATCGTTAAAATTATAATGTAAGTTAAAATAAGTAAAAATAAAATATTATTAAACGAAGCCAAACTTTTTACAAAACTATATCTATCTATTTGGTTGTTATTATATAATTCGATTTTTTTATTTATAAATTGTATATTATTTTTTAGTTTTCTTCTAATTATCCTACTTTCGTTATTATTGGCAGAATTCATTCTTATATAAGAATCCGTCTGCATAGCTAATAAATGTTTAATGAATACAGCAATATTTGGATGTGCTGATGTAAATAAAAATTTTTATAATGCGGAGTTACGGTGCGTTCGTTTTTTCAACCATGCGGAGATACGGTGCGTTTGTATTTTCGACCGTGCGGAGATACGGTGCATGCGGAGTTACGGATTCACAAAATATTTTTATTCATGCGGAGCTATGGTGCGTTCGAAAATATAGGTCCATGTAAGCCTGCAGTAAAATAGACGGGGTTGAATGTCTCAAAAAATATAAATCGATAAAGCTCATGTGTTAAAACTTTGAACTATTTGTTTTGGTTTCGATAAATCCATTCATTACAAATTGGAGTGTTCGATGATAAATATCAATATATCAATACGTAATAACGACGCCGAGCTTTCGTTTCCTGAGACAATAAAATAATGTTTTTCGAGGCCTTGGATTGTAGCTGCCAGGCGCAACAATACCATGAATATAAAAAGACTTTAACGCACTAAATTATGTAATCATACGTTTTAATATAATATGTTTATTAAATACCCAATAAAACGGCAAAATATGGTGTGTAAAATATCAAATAAATAAACCATAATATAAGTTGAGCTATTAAAAAATAAAATATTTTAAACTAATATAATATTAAATAATAATGTTTAAATAATTTAAATAAAAAATGATTTATTTTATATTTATATTATACACTAACTGTTATCACTTAAAATGATTGTGTATAGCCACATTAGTGTATATTGTATTTGATATATTTTAGCTATGATCAATTATAGATAGAGATAAGGATGGATGCCCTCAAAAATAAAGTCGAAAAGATCATCACTTTTTTAAATGTTTGAACAATGATTTTATCAAGTATAACAACGGAAAAATACTTAGTCGTTCACAAGCGTTAAAAGTTTGGACTATCTATTTCGGTTTCGATAAAACTATATTCATTACGGATCGCTATGTTCGGTAAATATTTAAAAGTCGAATAACGTATTAACGTCGCTAAGCTTTTGTTTCGTAAGACAATAATATTATGTTTTCGAGGCCCTTGGATTGCTGTTGGCCACACAAATGCCATAGATAAAAATACTTTTACAACGCACTAAAAATCATGTCACTCTTAATAACTATTTAATTATAATATATGCCTATAAAAATTCCCTATAAAACGTAAAAATAGGCAATCTTATATATTGAACAGCGACTGATCTTTTAGGTAGTTTATTTATAAAATATAATAATAATTGACCAAAAATTCTGCCTCCATGTCAGCAAGGTTTGCCTATGCTGTGGGGCGCACTAGTGCTCAATATCAATACTACAACCAAAAAGACTTTAATGCACTAAAATATCAAATAAATAATTAATATACATATATTGAACTGTTAAAATGTAAAATATAAAATAATGTATCTATACTTACGTACAAATAATTCAAATAAAAAAAGGTCGACGTATAATGTACTTATATACATATATATATATATATATATATATATATATATATTACATGCTATGCTTTTAAAGTTAAATAGTCAAAAATATGCAAATACTCATTAATTATGTACCTTATATGTATATAGGTACTAGGTAATTGTTAAGTATGCTCACCCCCCCCCCTTCATTTTTCATTTAAATTAAATAAATTTATTCAATTTCTGAATTTTTATTTTAATACCTTATTATACCTAGAGACCATATTTTAAAATTCCTGATATTTTTTGTGCCACTTAAGTAATGTCTTGTGTTATTTTTTTCTAAATGAAAACTCCCATATTTTACTGCAAATTATTAAATGGATGATTTCCTTGAATATCTTGTTGCATCTAAATTAAAATTTTAATGAGTAGTACATTCATTGTTAAAATGCTTATACTTAGTATAATCATTTTTTAAAATATTATTACAAAAATATAAATTCTTTGCGATGTTTGATTTAATATTTATTATAACTACTTGAACCATTTTTTTAAATGATTTTTTATAATTTAGGTACATATTATTATCTTTTGTGCCCAACGTTGTATAACTCATAAACCAGTCTTCCGAATTTTAATTTAGAAATACATTTCTATCCTTCACTCCAACTTTAACTACATATACATGTATTGAAGGAGACAACAATGTATGCGAATGCGTATAATTAGAATCCATCCTAAATATACACTGCAGGCACGTTAACTAACGTTTCCTTGTTTTAGGCGAAATACTGTGTCAGGGTAGAGAAGTCCCTGCAGCGAGACTGCAAACGCCACTGCCGAAGGGACGCGCCATACCAGTAGCCTCCGCCAACGGCGGTCCTGCGGCGAATGCCATCGGCCGCCCGACTAAACAACAGCAGCAGGACACAATCCAGAAACAAACCACGCCGACTCCGCCGGTCTCGGTCAAAGAACTATTCAATTCTTCATCGTGCGTCGAACCTCCGTTCACGTGCCCTCATCCGAAGATTCAGTTTTACTTGTACACCAGGTACTACGTAAATAATAATAATAATAATAATAATACAGGTTGTAACAAGGAAGAATTGAGAACTAATGTAAAATCACTTCTGACAAACCGTGTAAAGGAATGAAAAGTATTGATTGGAAAAAAAAACAATATGACTTGCCACGTTGTAGTTAATAATTATCAATTACATATTAAATTAGTTCTTTCTGCGTGAATGTGAATTATTTTTATGTCCATATCTGAGGGACGACGAGATTTTCCCTATTTAGTATTTCCTAGAGTAAATAGGTTCACAAAATTATATTAAAATATTCGAATTGTTAATATTTACTTCACGCTAAGTGCGTTATGCGGAACTTATTTAAAACGATCTCAATAGTTTTTATGACCATTGCTACGAGTATAAATTATTAATTTATTTATGCTTAAATTTCTATTCCTTACTACTATATAAAAAAAAACGGTGCACGCAATTACCCAGTCAACGATATCGAAGAAGTGAGATTTATCATTTTGATTCGTCCTTTCATTTAATGGCGACTATATATTTATATGGAAAATATTAAATAACCCATCTCCAAAGTCGTGTTTTATTAATCAAAACTGTTAATTCCCCGTTCACTGTTAGTCCAACCGATCCATCTATTGCAGTGGCATATTCAAGTGTCCAAGGGGGGTACAGCCCCCTCCCCAATAATCAATATTTGGGAATAATTTAAAAATGATACCGGTGTTCTGCTTACGTATAAGACGTACTAACTATTGTCTATTTATTATAATATGTATTGTAATTTGTATGATGGCCGCTGCAAAAGTCTAAAACTGTAATACTGTATGTATTCACACACCATCAGCAATCAGGATACTAAATGTATCGTATAGTTAAGCCTCCCTTATACAACTAATTATCAGCCCCCCCCCCTCCCCCGCCTAAAAAAGGGGGAAATCCTGTTAACTCCACTTGATTATACATTCAATCTAATAGGTTAATTTGCCAAAAGCTAAATTTACAACCTAATCTTTGTTCAAACTACCAGCTAATTTTATCACATTAAAAGTTTTAAACCCAAAAATGTGGGAAAGAAAATTGTACATAATGTAAAGTAGTAAAATGAGCCAAAGTTGAGTAAATAGAACAATTTTCTATTAACTTTTTATATTTAAGTGTATACTTATAAATTGTTACTTAAAATTGTAATTAACGTTGTTTATTGTATCATCTTAAATATTATGTTGTTGAACATCGTTTAATAATAATATTAATATTTAACTATCAAAAAAGACCTTTTTAGTCGTATTATTTTGTTTTTTATCACTTTTGTACATTATGAATATTCGGAATCAGTTACCATTTAAAATTGTGAATAACTTATTTTTTATATTTTTAATAATAAAAAATGGGACAGTGCCATTTTACCACACAATAATTTCCCCCACTATGCCCCTTGAGCACTAAAAGAATTTTTAATACAACTTAAAAGAACTTGATTATACGAAAAAGTACAGTGAGATATTGTATAATTAATAAATAATTAATTATTCTTAATTTGAAATTGATTTGCTTTTCCCGAAAAATAAGTCATCGTTAGCAAACGAAATTTGAAAAACATGTTTATTAGGATGTCCGTCATTATTATCAATCTGTTGATTGCTGCTTTCTTTTTAAAAAACCATCTCATTTACCTGCAAAAAATATTCAAAACACGTTTCATTTATCGTCGTATAATGTCATGCTTTACGTTGGCAGTAATCGGTTGTCCATCTCTTATCCCATATTTTATCTTTGCACCATGTACCCTCTCCACCCCATGCATCTTTCACTCATTTAGACTCACGGAAAACCGAATTAAGACTGTTTGAAAAAAATTAAAAAGCCTCGGCATTATAACTTGGGTTTCATTATGATGGTCGGCTTGCGATGATTGCATATTTATTATATTATTACTATATAGCATAGGACGTAGGTCTTAGTACGATAATATATTATATTATACTTTCTCTCGTTTCGTGGCTTTCGTTTACACCGAAATATCCATAATAATAATAATAATAATAATATCTATATATTATTTAACCACTCGTTGTTTCAGGCTCACGCAGAACAATCCCGACTTGTTGGACGTGACTGATCCCGAATCGCTGTACAAGTCTCATTTCAACCCCAAGCATCCGGTCAAGATTATCATACATGGTTTCCAAGGTGGCAGAAACCTGTCGCCGAGTACCGATCTCCGGAACGGTAAGTCAAAAATAGTTCTCCCGGTGGTAAACTATCCCGGATCTATACTTCAGTACTACCCGACGGATACGGTACAATGGTACATATTATTGTTAAACCTCCCGGGTCTGTAATAATAATATTATGGCTATCATTATTATTATTATTATTATTAGGAATAATAATTGAGATATTAATATGTTAAAAATTAAATTGAAAAAGTTCAATTCAACCAGATACCTACAAAAACTAGTTAGTGAAATGAATATTATAATAATATACTCGCCAGTCGCCATGATTCATTTTGTTTGGTTTTATTTCAATTTTATATCGACTGTAAAATAAATATTTTATTCGATTATATTATTATATATTGAGAAATTCAATGAGTGTATATGCTTATACATTTTAAACTAAGATATTATACAGAGTGATTTACAAGAATAAACCATTCTTTTTTCACCGTTTTTTTTTTTTATTGGTACCTAATTAGTTAATTCAAATTCTTGTATTTAGAATTCTGAAGTATACTGAAGTATACTTTCAAAATGCTTAATTTTTTATGACATTTAAAGATTGACCTGTGTCAACACAAACTTGTTTTATTCAAATGAGATCTGCCCTTTTTTACTGCGTACCTATATTGTTCATTCAATTTTTTTTTATTGTTGCTGAATATAATATACTTAAATCAAAATTCAAACACGTAGTTCCTAAATTATTAAACTTAATGTACCGACTGCTAGGTAAGAATATTACTATAATAGACAACAGTCCTCCGAGTAATGAATTAAAACCTATGGTAGCTATGATTATTTAAAAATTATCGTAATTCATATTAATAAATAATAAACGTTTCATGTTTGTAAAAATTAGGTACTAGAAAGGATATTACGTCTATTTTACAGTAAAACCATAATCGAGGATTATTATCCTCAGCACATAAAGTTTAATTACTTAACAATTCACAGTTAAAAGGGTGTAGGTTCTCATTTGACAGTTGTCACCTAATCATACAAATTTGGAGAACTTCCATAGATAGTAAATACATATTAACAAAGTAGGTATAAAATTAGCTATGCTCGATGAGTCAAGCCAAAAAATCCTTGGACCTACATTTTAATAATCAGTATGAATCACTTCCTCGTCATATGTTTTTTGTTTTTTTTTTTTAACATTTTGTCGTGTGTTGCAGCTTATTTCACTCGAGGAAACTATAATATAATCATAGTGGACTACTCGAGTTTGGCGCAAATACCTTGTCTGAACCAAGTGGAATGGGCCCCCAGATTTTGTGGTATGTGCATCGCTCAACTGGCCAACTACTTGGCCGACCATCCTAGAGGAGTTCCTCCCGACAAGCTGCATATGATGGGGTAACGTATAGTTCACCATAGCCTATAAATAGTTATACGATAATGTTTAGTGCATACAGCTTGCGCACCGTGCACTGAGTTGTATGGTTTTTCTGTGTTTTCATATATACGGAAAGGTGTGGAAAACCACGACTACTATGCCCTGGATCGGCGGTGGTCTTTCAGGAGACAGTGGCAATCAAGGAGGTCCCCTCCCTCTCCTTTGGTCACCGTATATGTTTAGATACCCTATACAATGTGTCCCGGGGGGAAGTGAACAGCCGGCGTCTGCTAATTGTTAACAGTTAATTTTAATTTTTTTAAATTTAATAAAAATAATTTGTTAGCTTCTGGTGTAATTGTGCATGTTATTTGATTGACACCACACCGAAATAGTTTTAAAATTTTAAAAAAATACGATAAAAAGGTGAAAAGTTTTTATGATACATTAGCAAATGAGTAGTAGGTAAGTATATTTTTACGAGTATATTAAAAATCGAATTTCAAACGAGCCGTTAATTTGTTATAATTTTATAAATATTTCTGTGAGCGGAGTAGTAGCTTGTCATGACTTTAAAACAATACTATTATTATAACTAGATAAGTAACTGGCTACTAGAAATTTGAAAATCTGAAAAATATTCTACACCGGAGTATGAAAGTAAAAATGTGTATCGCCTTTAAAAAGTAAAAAATAATAAATCATAACGATAAAAATAAGTGAAACTAAAATTTTCTTCATAACTGTCAATTTTGATAACTACGAATTATGTTTAAAAATTATGAGTGTCTTGCATTAAATCACCTTGTGTATGGTTTGTTTCGTTTTCCACAGCTAATCTAGAATGAGAAATAATACAACGTCCGCTTTTAATTTAGTTGTAAAAACTACGTGAATATAATTTGCTTACGAGATAGTAAATAGTCGAAATATTGTCAAAATCTACTTAATTATTCCCTTTCACCAGCATACCGTCCAAAATTGTGTTGTATTCGAAAACCGGAACATCCGATTAGGTTTTGCAATAGAATCACTGACTCCACCGAGGGACGTTCTGCAGTTGTAATCTATTACAAAATAAAATGTAAAAAATATTTTTAAATTAAATTAGTATATTATAATGAACACATAATAATAACAGACTGCTGTACCAAAATGGATAGCGCAGATATAGCGAGCATAATTTTTTACATATCTATACTCAATTAGTCGTAAATAATAATTATTCTCAGTTTCTTGCACGTTAAGTCTTTGTGCATAAAGAGTAAAACAACACGAAGTTAACATTATCACTATTTTTCTAAACACCAAACTTAAATCATAATTGTATAATATGATATTATGATGGTATCGAAAAATTGCTAATTTTTTAAACACAATTTAAGTTCTAACAATAATCAATATGGAACTACGGTTTTTTGATTCGAGTATCCTAAAACGAATTTATATCGACCTGATTTCGCTAATTTTCATACTCTCTGTATTATATTATAAGTCTTATAAGTTATCATCACCGCTCTAAAAATTGAAAGTGCATCAACTTCCTGGCCCTGGGGTAAATACAATAATAACTACAACAATAGGTGTTAATATTACTTATTATATATAAGTAGCATTGTTAAAACCATTTTCCGCTCTACTATCACCTAAAAATTTAGTTATTATACAAAATCACAGTCATAATACGTTTATTGTAGGTATGCGTTTCGTAACACAAATACACAACATATTCTCTCAAATATTTAGGTGCCTCAAAGTCATTTCCAATTTAGGCAAAACCTCTAAAGGTCAAAACACCTGTAAGCGTATACAATATTACCAGACACGTATTTAGAGGAGTGGGAGGATAGAAAATTGTTCACTTATTAAGGGGGTGGTAAATTTATGTTGACATATTATTATAATATTACTGTGTTATTTTCATAAATTTGTCGGAAAATATTATTAATATTTACCGTTTACTATCAGAGTCACAAAAACGGAAGTATACCCTAATATAATAATTTAGTAAAAATACTTTTCTTTGTTCATAATATAGACATATAGTATTACAATATTCAATTAATTAAATTCGTCAATGTGCTAAGGAATATGTATAGTGTATACAGCTTATCCATATGAGAGGAAAATAACTATAGTAATAGATGAAATATTCACATTCATATTTTTAAAGGTAAACTATATTTTGTTACATTTTTAAGATGATTATTCTTAATAAATTTGACAAAAACACACATAATTATGTGTATAAATAATAAATATACATAAATACAGTGAATATATACAGGCTAAAATACGTTTCTTTGGAAAATAAAATGCCCTAATATAGCCCTGGATTTTGCAGCAGTAGTAACGAACATTTAGAGATTCCATATTATAAAGCTGTATTTGAACATTTTGTGCCCCGGGGTCACATATTTTTGCCCTCGCCCCAAAATCTATGACTATTTTGTTATAGACAATGTTGATCCATAGAAAATCGAACCAACTATCTATGCTACTCTCATTATTATAATATTGGAAAATAATAATGTATACACATATATTATAATAGGTGTGTTTTTGTCAAATAGGGGTTCCAATAAATGTAGTGTGTATGGTCAAGCCTGCAGCAGCTGGTTGATGGTCACACAAGGCTTACATATTGTTTCTAGTATATACTTGTACACTTGTCTGTACGACATGGTATGCGGTGACTTGTTTCGAAATGAACAATTATTGTTATTTTTTATTATATGTTTATTCTATACGAAAACAGGTTTCATACAAGGAATTACATAGTCAGATTAATTTTAAAGCAATGTGTTACCTATTGGTAGAAATTCGACCTTTCATGAGATTTAGTTTTAGTAACTATAAAACGTTATATTATGTTGCATTCAATATAATATAAAATTATCGTATATAATTTTGCCAATTATTTATTATATAGTAACAACATTTCATGCGATGATGCGTGCCATGAATGGATTTAATTGTAATCTTAAAAATGTAATAATTTCATGAATAATATACAGATAAATCAAAGGCCCGATCAATATCATTTATAACAATATTTAAATAATAAAATAATAATATTAGATTGGTTGCAAAGGTCCAATCAAAAAATGTATTTTTAATACCTTTTTTATCAACATGCGTTTAAATTTTAACTATCATATAATATATTAATTATGACTAAGTATTCATAATATTATTATTAGTATATATTAGTTAAAATAAAAATATTTAATTAAAAAAGTATTATACTAAATGTGGGAGGAGTACAACCCTTTGATTATGTCACCAAGGAGTTTATTTAAAGGTAAACACTCATTTTTTTAAAGTTTTTAAAAAGTTTTGGAAATATTTATTTTAGATAATTTGAAATCATTACAAAGTAACATTTTTGAAAATAATATTTTATGATTTATAGTAGTTAATTATTATTTATTTATATGTTTAACATTTAAGATGAGCAGAGTAACGGGCCAACATTTTATTGCTTATTAAGTACCTCCACATAATAGATACCTATATAATTCTTTTTCAAGCTTATGTTGTTTTGTAATGACTTAAAATTATGTAAAAAAAATATTTCAAAAAACGTTCATACTTTTCAAAATCATGAGTATTTACTATTTAATGTGTCTCGAGCCAAAATAAAACAGACATTTTAAACATTAAAAAATTTATGAACCCCTACCTATATATATCTATAGAATACCATTTGAGACGATGTACAATTATGACCAAAAAAAAAAATGTTTGCGACGATCTGAAACACACACATAATATGGACGTAATATTGTATTCATTTATAGTTATTAATTATATCATTATCTAATGTATCATAATATTACTTTATATTATTTGTATTAAATATTTAAACTTTTCGTGCCATAATATTAATTATATTGTGCGCACCCCAGGTACAGCGTGGGTGCTCATATCGCAGGACTGGCGTCCAACTTCATCAACTCGGGAAAAATCGGCAGGATCACCGGCTTGGACCCGACAATCATATTCTACATGAGCAACAACAGATCCAGGGACCTTGATCCCACGGACGCTCATTTCGTGGACATCATACACACGGCGGCGGGCATCCTGGGTCAGTGGGGCCCCAGCGGACACGCCGATTTCTACGTAAATGGAGGCACTTCGCAGCCTGGTTGCGCCAGCGACAGCATCATACGTGAGTAATATTGTTCGAATTCCCAAGACCAGGAATTTATTGCGAATATTATTTCAAATACTTTTAAAATACAATATCATTTAACTATAATAATAATTAAACGTTAGGCGTATAAGTACCGTTGTATACTGTAAGGCAAGGCAGGGAAAGTCAACGTTTTTTTTACCGAGTTGAGTCTAATTATTAATTGACCTAGAAAAAAGTAAGTTGACATTTATTTTATACATTACTTAACTTTATTATAATAAAATTATAAAAATTAGCTCAACTTAGCTTTAAATATGAAATTTGACCTTTTTTAATCCTCTTTTTAACCTAAACCTAACCAATACATGGTTATATAATGTACATTCTATACATTACGATATTTTTGCAAGCTTCGACTCGTGTGCCCATATAGATGACTAAGCCGAAATCCGGGGATTTAGGCCTCCAGAAATTCAAATGCCCCCTCCCATCAAGTGGAATTGTATGTTTATCCATGGACCATGAACCTAAATAGTGATTATCGGATGTGGGCTGACCACTTAACTTTGGATAATGCTATCCCCCGAACAAAAAAATGTAACCTAATGTCACTTAAAGTTGAGCTCTAGTTAAGCTCAATTTTAGTTATTGACTCGTTAACACATTATACCAGCTTGGCAACTGTTGATCAGGAAGATATATATTTTAACCGTTTACTGAAAATTACACTTGATGTATAAGTGCTGCAGTTTCAGCAGATTCTTCAATCGGCGTTCAAGCATATAAGTATATAACATAATATATCATAAATGTATAGAAATAATTTTATATTTATGCAAATTATGAGTTTTATATAAATAGTCGTCATATTGTTCTAAAAACTACAGTACTTATATACCACATGTGTAGTAGACGGTCAAACATACCTTCCCGATCAACAGGTGACGAGGACAACACGCATAGTTAGAATAATACGACGAATGTATATAAAATGCATAATTTGCATAAATATAAAATGATATCCTTACATTTATTATGTATTATGTATTATGTAATATATATACACGAACGTCGATTGAAGATTCTGCTGAAACTCCGAGGCTGGACTTGAAAAAGTAAATTCGTAATTTTTTTTATATATTGTCTACCTACATCATATCATGAATACTACTCAATTGTTAAGACTAGCCTAGGGCTAGTAGCGCTGAACAATATTAGTTATACTTCAGCTAACCAGTTAAATATAAATATTAAATTGACTTGCCCAGCCTTGTTGAAAAGACACAATATTTAGCGGTAGGTAACTTATTGATCGTTGTCGTCCTTCTCCGACATTTCCGCAATGCATAATATTCGCCTAAGTACTTGTCCGACACGATGTCATACGCAATACTACCACTCGTTTTAATGATTTAAACACAAACACTTGTAGGTAAAAATAATAACTAATAATCAAATTAATATTCACTCGCATGCAAAAAAATCATTTTTCAATAACGACAATAAAAGTCAATTACCACTGCAGTTTTAATTTAAAGTTAAATATATTGGTTTCTCGGAAGTAAGAATTATTTCAAATCGGATAGAGGGTAACGTCTATGCATAAATTAATAATATATTATAATATTTATTCAAACATTGATCATAGTATTTACCTATTTATTACTAATACGTATAATAAATATTTCCTGTTTATAATTTAAGCAAAATTATTTTTTTTAAATTATTTGTTGTATAATAGATATAACACAGTTTAACAACTATAAAATTTAATCCATAATAATATTTAATATTTTGACTTATCAGTGATATGAAACTCTTAATTAAGTCATTAAAATAATTAAAATAATCACCACTAAATGGTTCTACTCATACTTATTATGACAACCAATAGGTATGATAAGTATTATGTAGGTACTTATACAGTATACATATTATACTTTTTTCGTACAATCAAAATGATGGCTCATTTAACTCCCGTCTTATAAAATGGTAAATATATCCAAACAGCTTCCGTTTAACAAATGCTCGGTTGATTCTCCAACGGTTCCCGCTTTTGACTGCACAAATTCTTTCTCACTTAACTGTCTCAAAAGAGGTTTGGTTAAAAATTTGATATTATTTTTTTTTTAACTGTATGTGTAAAGTAAATTATAAAATTGGCTTTAAATTATGCAAGTTATGCAAGTAAATTATACAGAACTGTTTTCGTCGAAAACCAAAGTTGTTTGGGAATATTTATGTATTTGTGAAACCTATTCGACAGGAGCTGTTTGGGAACCATAACAAACAATCATGGATGGGAGCCATTTAGGTTGCACCAAAAATTATTCTTTATACAATAATTATGCACCTATCTATGTGATAATATACAGTAAAACCTCCTTAAAACGGAATAGCTCGGTACCAAATTACTTTTCGTTATAAAAGCGTTTCCGTTACATGGAGAATAAAATATTATACGGGATATAGCAGGTTATCGCGGGACTGTCGATTTTTCATCGTGAGGAGACTTCCATCTTATTGGGGGTTCGTTATAAAGAGGTTATACTGCGTATTGTGCATTTAATGTATTTTTAAGTACCCATCATGGTACTAACGAGTTACTTGATTTACAGAGACGCTGTCGTGCGATCACACCAAAGTGACGCCGTATTTCATCGAATCGATCAATTCCAACGTAGGGTTCTGGTCAATACCGTGCGCCAACCGATTTTATTTCAACTTGGGCCTTTGCGATCCGCCGGAGTCTGAGTACGTTTTGATGGGCGAACACGTGACACACAAGTAAGAGCAGTTTAAATAGGATTTTAAAAAGGCGATACGTTTAAAGATACAAACACTTGCGTTTTTCTCGAAAAGTATAATACTGCTTTTGGATATTATATTTTTATTTACACAACTCTCTTAATAATTATACAAAACAACATTTTTGAAATAAAATAATATTATATTAAACATTTTAAATCTTTATCAGTTGTACATTTTTTCGAAACCTACGCTTTTAATGTCATATATATTATAACACAATTTTTTCCTGAGAATTTAGACGATTAGTTAATTAAATATTTAGTTAATGGTCTTCTACTCTGCTCCTACACTTTAAAATTAAAATAGGTCATACTGGAATTTATAAATGTATAAATAGTTAACTACCTATAATAGTTTAAAATTCGAATTGTATGATCCTGTATTGAAATTCTCAGAAAAATTGTCTGATTAGGAATGTGTGAAATTTAAAATGTACCCTATCATTCAAAAAAGAGAACATTGATAGGATAACATGATAATGAACAAAAATAGTAAGAAATAAGTAATAACCATAATATTTTTCAAAAATGTTTTTTTGTACAAATTTTAATACTTTTAATATTTAACATAAATTATTTCTTCTAACATAAATACTTTTCAATAAAATGAGAGTTTACCTTTAAAATAATCCCCTTGTATACGTCGTAACACCTCAATGAACGAATTTTTTTATTTTTACAATCGCATCTATTTGCTGCACGAATATTTTGAGTTAGCGTTTTGATTCTCCAATCAAGCTCATCCCCATTTTTCATTTAATAATGAATATAATAATTTAATATGATTGATATTTTATAATATGTTCTTATTGTTTTTGTTCACAGAGCTCGCGGTATTTATTACTTGCACACAAACGCGAAAAAACCTTACGCCAGAGGCTTCCCCAAAAAGAAGTGATCATCGTTGTCGACCTGCAGCGCACAGACCCTTGCAACAATACACTCGATAATAATAAAATATACGAAAAAAAGGCCTAGTCAAATAATATTATGTGTATTCTTAATATTTTTTTGTGCGATAAGCGCACTGATAAGATAGAATAGATATTTTAATCTATTCTGTGCTGATACCATCCGCATAAGACCTTAGTCCTTAAGGCTTAGATCATTTACAATGAACAGAGCCTTGGCATAATATAAACGCGTACTACCTACGTGTTTGAAGACATCTTCAGTACCCGTCGCATATTTATCATATCACTTAACTACATACAAAATATTTTGCTTGTGATAACAGATGTAGCAACTGAATTCTCATTTTACCTGATTCCTCTTAGTTAGTTCAGTTAGTTGGCTCCAAATATTAAAGCAGTAGCTCTATCCATTGTATATGACCTAAGTATAAGACATAATTACTACAATATAATAATATTATGTCGTATTGTATACTACCCTTGTGCTCATAACTTAATAAGCGTATGTATATTATATTGCTTCTGTGTATATTTATCCGAACGGTGAATGTTTCAAGATTCATGTGATTTTAGATTATACTTTGTAAATAATTATTTTCTGTGTATAAAATAGGCGAATAGTTACTGTATAGTCAATACTGGTGTAAAGTTGTAGACTGTAGTATAATTTATTCATACAACAGTGTATATTGTTCGATTGTTTTGAAACAATAAAGTTGTAACGAAAACGCTAATTGTATATAATATATTGTATATGAACGAGTCGTGCAGGTATTAAATTTGAATTCAATGATATCAAATCATTGTATACGAAAAACGATTCTGAGCGGAGACGGTATGTCAGTTTAGGATATTTTATATTGTTATTACTTATTAGTTATTATTAATATGGTAGCCGGTAAGTTGAATTAATATTATATTAATATTATATATTTCTTAAATTATCAGTGATGCTGGAAAAATATTAAATATACATATGTACAATTGGGCTGTTTTGGAAATGAATTACAACAAAATGATAAGCATTATTTTTTGTGTTAATATGCAATTTTGTCAAATTTTGAACTTAAAATGTCTGTAAAAATAACTGTATTCATATATTTTTTTAGATTTATTATTTATGGAAAAAGCTGTTTAAGTGGAACCTTGCTTTAAATTTCCAATCCTTAGCTATAAAAATGGAACATTTTATACATTTTTAACTACAAAATCATTTTCAATTTTCAACTTTATAAATATTGTCAACATTTGAACTTTAAATGCTTACAAAAAAAAATCGTGCCTATGTATTTTTAATATTTTTCAATTGCTATTATAACAAGTTATCAAGAGTCTTGTATTATATTTTCATGCTTTTTGACCCAACCAATACAATTTTATTGATATTTATAGAAAAAAATATGAAAATAAAAGGAAATGTCCGTCAACAGCCTAAAACGAGTCAGAATATTTTGAAAATTTGATCAAGTGTATGAATTGATGAAATAAACATTTGGTGTCAATTTCAAAATCGCTATACAAGAGAAATCGAGTGAATATCCAATGTTGTAAAAATTTCAACTTCAAACGCTCATAAAAATTTAATTTGACTTTCCGGTCAACTTTTTTCTTTTGCTAAATGTAAGAAAACTTAAGGGGAATTTTGTATTAAGTTTTCAAAACTTAGGTATAAACTGGAATTTTTTTAAGAAATACTGACTTAAATAATTTGCACATTTTTATGTTTTTGTCAAAAAACTTAGACGCTCTTACATTTTTTTGTTGATTTCGACTCAACTTTTCTTATTATTATATCCTCGCACAACAACTTATGAAAAACCTTGTAGGTATTACATTTTCAAGTATTTTGGCAGAGTGAAACATTTTTTATCGACATTAGTTTTAAAAAAAACAAATAATAATTGAACATTTCATACATATGAATGGTTCAACAAGAGTCCAAATATTTGATGGTGTATGCTTACACAAATATTCAGTGAAAATCTTAGGTATCTACGGTCATTTTTGTTAGAGTTACACTAAAAACCAAAATCGATTTTTTTCGAAAAATTATATTGCGTAAAACTTCCCATTTTTCCTTAATTTTTTTGTTTGTTTTTCCTATTGTTTTTGAAAACTATTGGGATTTTTAAATTTTGACTTCCCAAATGCACCAACTAGATTTACTTTCCTACCAGAAAAGTTGCTGTTGAAGAAAATCGAAGCACTTTTACTGCTCAAAACCGTGATGACAGACACAAAAAAAAATTAAATTGGAATCTAAATTGGAAAAAACATCAAAATTAGGGCAGTTCCCTAGTCCCCCGTCAAAACTTGGGTTTTTAAAAAATATATAAATCTTTACAAACCAAAAAAAAAAATTACAAAAAAACAAGCCAGTTACAAACAGGCTACAAACAAATAGTAAAATAAATCAATTTGAGAACATTCGTAGATCTTCTTCATTAAAATAATTGGTAAAAAATGATTTAATTTTAATTATTTACCATCAACTAGCTGGCTACAATTTAACTATACTGGTCGCACTATAAACCAGAAAAAAACAAACTACAAGTATTCAACCTCGCTCTACAGATTGTTGTTATAATTCGTCACTATATGTTTAGCTCTTGACCACACGGTCCACGGCACATCAAAACACTTGAAGAAAAAAAACTGTTGATAAATTACATGACACCGATGATGGACGCCATGCAAGTGAAAACCCCATCATCATCAGTCGTTTGTCGACGCCGACGAGCTACGGAGAACGAACAGTGATCGTTGTCTGAAGATTTGTCCGTCGATGGTAGGGACACGACTGTCGGGTCACCGTTGCTGCGTTCGCAATCATCGCCCGAGCTAAGGATGGAATCGCCCGTGTACAGCGGCAAAGTAGAGACCAACCCATCGCCGGTGCCAACCTTTCGGGTGACTGCAAATATGGACGGCACCCAAACGGACTCGCTAAAATTCGTGCGACTCTCCCACCGGCCCTTATTAATCGCCTCACTGGATTAATTGGCTGTCCAAGATGTCTGCAGGCGACCGCTACGAAAAAAACTCGCAGGGAAATCCCAGTCGTCCCCGGAGTTAACGGTTCTCTCAACCGCGCGTGTACTGCTTACTTGGACATTTCAAATTTTTATTTTTATTCTATGATAGTCATGCCTTTTATGATAAACCGCTCTTACTATGTTATATAACTGGTAACAAAATACCAGTTATACCATACCCTGATAGTTGCATTGTTTGATCAATGCGTACAATCATTGCACCACGTCTGTGTTTAAGCGCTTGTGCGGTGGAAAACTCAACTAAAATGTCCTCTCTAAGCGACCGAATCGATAAACGTTGTCAAATAGGGAAAAGTGACTGACATTATCTTCTAGGGCTGTGAATATAATTGCAACGTTAAGGTAATAGATATGGTAGTAGCAGGGTTTGTGAAAGCCGGTTTTCGTATGTACCTACTAAAACAAAATAAAAATCATCTCAAGTCCATTTATAGCTGATACTCATCATTTATATTACATTTATTGTACATTCAGAAATGGATGATTTTGACTTGTTTGAAAATCTTGGCACTTTAAGAAGTATTAGAAATAAATAAATGAAGAATATGCCGTCGAAATCCTATACAGTAGAGTAGTAACAAGTATAAACTATACACAAATAAAAACCTTTTTGAAGTTAAGTTCTAATAATGAATATTTTATTTTTAATTATCATAATGCAAATATTTTGAAAAAAGTCGTAGGTATAGAAAAAATAAACTAAATTGAATGTTACACTTGTAATATTAAATAATTGTAATATTCTTATATTAATATATTATATAGATACACACATATTATAACTTTTTTTTAATACGATTCTTATTTGTGTTTATTTTGTATATAAATTAATATACTAAAATAAATATATAAGGTAAAATATCTTAATTAATATCCTAATTCCGCAAAAACAAGCAGCGCCCCCCATAAAAACAGTTTAAAAATTGTATAGAAATATCCACGTAAGTTTTTACAATAATAGTAGTTCAACAATTTAAAAGATACTTGGGCATGATTTTTTTTATAAGTATTTCAAGTTCATATTTTGACAAAATTCATTAACAATTTTTGCAAATAATTTTGTAGTTAAATATGTATAAAATATTCATTTTTTATAATTAAGGGTTGACAATTTAAAACAAGGTTGCCCCTAAGTATTTCATACTGTAACTGAAAAATTTAAAAATTATACAGGTGATCAAAGTTTATTCCATGATATTTTAAGTTCAAATTTGAACGAAATTAGACCTTTAAACAGAGAATAATGATTTTAATTGTTTTTTTTTAAATATAATACTGGCACTTACTTGAAACTTTTACAATACCTATATCAGATGAAATGTTTTTGACAAAAATTAATTCAATCTATTGTTTTACTAATAGTAAAATATATTACTTTAATAGCAATAGTATCAAACAATTTGGTACTTATAAGTTATATTGTAATATAGGTTGATACTACTTGATAGACCTTCGCTCAGAATCGTTTAGGTACACAATGATTTTATATCATTGAATTCAAATGTAACCCTTTTATTGCGGAGACCCACCGGCCACCACCCAGACGACACATAATATTCAGCAAAACGGTACCCACTTGCCCACATTATTATTGTTATTTTAATGTATAGAATACTAACTGACAGCTGTCCTTCCTACTAGTAGGTACCAGTCCCAAAGATTTTTTTTTATAAATACATTTGTAAAAAAATGGGTATACCATATTAGAGATGATTCTGTTATAGTACCTATAGTGATATAATATGTAATCAATGGTAACCCTTATAAATAAACAAATAAAAATATTCTTGGCCTAGGTTACGATTATGCTAAGTTATATAGTTTTGACATTAATTTTAATATTAAAGTAATTTATTTTAGCCTTTATAGGATTCATACAATCATACCTCGTGAACCGTAAGTTTTATATTGCGTAATATTGGTAATATTGTGTGCACGTACTGCTGTGTAATGTTGTGTAATATTATTTCGTTGAATTGTTATTATTTCGGCTATGTTATTGTATTGATAAGCTTTGTCGCACTGACTCGTAATTGCAGAGTTTGGAATATTTAAGAATATTTACAATAATAAAGTGCGTTATATAAATCGGTATGTAACCTTGTTTATTTAAGGTTGTGCTTGTTTGGTTATTTGTATTTGTTTGGTTGTGAATTGATAGGCAATTGCTATAAGATGTACAATATTAAGTTTATATGTTTAATATTATTTCACTTATATCAGAATCTATTATTCTATTATGTATTACGATGGAATGTAATACTGTAATAGGGTGGCTCTAAGGTTTATTTAAAGTTTTGGACATAAATATACACTTTACGGAAATAACGATTAATGATCTTGGTCCTGTACTCTTATAGAATTATCCATTTTTTTTTTAAACTATAGAAAGTAATTTTTACAGTTTGCATTAAACTCCGTTTTTCAAGACAATTTTAAGTTTATTTTATACTATTTTCTGAAGTAAAATAAAAAATCAGAATTCAATGTCGCCTGTAAGAAGTCTTCTTTCAGATAAAAAAGTGGCAAGTGGGTAACGCTCTGTTGTACAGTAGGTGTCTACTGTCTAGAGGAGACACTATAACTACTATAAGGGATGTGTTAAATTTTAATTCAATGATAGAAAATCAGTGTGTGCGAACAACGATTCCAAACGCAAAGATAGACCGCCAGCAAGCAGCCTATAATACTATTACTAAGTATATTTTATTTTTATGATATTATTGTGATTAAAGTAATGTGTTTTATTAATATAGGCTAGGCATTCATATTTCAGTAAGTCAAATTAATTTTTACCAAAAAAATTGTGTGTTACCCAACATTGTGTGTTTAAGTTTTAAAATATAATAATATACTTTAAAAGTTTCAAGTGCCCACGAATAATATTTTTAATTACAACTAAATAACTAAATATCACCCCCCCCCCCCTAAATAGATATCAGGCAGTAGATTAATGGAAAAGTATTATAATTAAGGTGGGAACTATAATGTAAAATATAATTTTCAAATTGTTTCAAAATTTGAAAAACCAGCATTTGTCCGCTATAGTTAGCATTTAATTATAGTATGTATATTGTATACCTATATAGATTTGACGTTTCGGTCTAATACTCTGATATGGTCTATACGACTATAAATTATAATATACATTATAATTATTATTATTATCAAAACTAAATTCAGACTTCAGGGGAACTAGTATTGTTTGATAATCATGTTTTGATAAACTCGTATAAATACACTGCAACAAAATTGAATTAACTTTCTCTAGGACCTAGGTATTTAAGCATTTAGAGAATTCAATGAAAATTTTTGCATTAATAATGAATTAATAAATATAGAGTGTAAATTAGGTGGACTTTTAAATTTTTGGGACTGTGACTTTGTGTGGCGTGGAGTCTGGCTTCAGCCATACATGTCCTCTGACTGCCAGCACCGGTGACACCCACCTAGGGTACCAAGTAGTGCAATCAGTGTCACGAACATTTTATTCTTAGGGACAAATATTGAAGCTATCCGTAAGTCGTAACCCACCCACCCACACATAGAACTAAAACCTGCTGATGCATATATTTTTTTTAATTATAAAATAAATATTGATATTATTTTATTAGGGAGGTATATCAATTAATATTAATGTATTAAGTTACCTAATATTGAACCTATGTTCTTTTAACAAATTTAACGTTGGCAGGTTAATAAACTATTTTAATATATTAAAAAATAACAATATTAAGAAAAAATATATATAATATTAGTAAAACATAAATCACTCTACATAATATGACTACTAGACTACTTATGAGTATAATAACCTAGTTAACATAACGTGAAAAGTATTCCTCACTCAAAAACGTACTTGTAGGGAGGGGGACTAATGCGGTTTATTTCTTGTCCCAATATTAACCTGCGGAACTTTGCAATTTACTAAATTGACTCCGTTTACCTTAACAAACTATATAAAATAATTTATAATTAATTATAAACATTAATTATAAAATGTATACAACATGTTTTAATATAATTTATTATTGTCATTTAAGTAATTTAATATCTGGCTAATAATCCATGAAAATAAAAGAGGTGCCAACGTATACACTGCCCCCTTTTCATCTTTTCTTCAGCTAACTCCTTCTACAGGTTCCATAGTGTAATAAAATCATAGGCGTGGCCAGACTTTCTTGTCAAGTGTTGCTAAAATGTCACAAAAGTTAAAAAGTTCCAAAAATTAAAAATTGTATTTAATGAGTTGTTTATTTTATCAATTAGATATTTTTACAGAATAGTAAATGGTAATTTATATATTTCTTACATTATAAATAATTTAAAATATTAAACTAATTAAATCAAACATATAAAAAATTGTAAATTATACATACAAAATATAAAATAATACAATATTACAATATCAAACGTCTGTTATGAGGAATGATATTTTTGAACTCATCAATTATATTATCATAGTCAAGTTCTGATAATAGTTCATTTTAATATTTTATTATTTTTATTATATTTAAATAATCACTGTGCGTGTCAGAAGATTTTCAGTAAAATTTCAAAAGATTGAATGGAAAACAAAACAATATAAAAAAATTATCACTTATCATTTAATAATAATATTATCACTAATACAATTTAACAAGATGTCAAGATACCATGATACCATAATTTCGTGGTGTAAGCTACAACTGGTGTATACTACGGTTATCTACTGTTGAGAACCGATCTATGTATACCGAGATTATGAAACCACGATATTGATAACAATTACACCCATAGGCCATAGACATATTTATATTAGGTTTTTATATTTTAAAGTTTTAACAACAGCTATAGTAGCCGTGCTTTAAATTAAAATACAAATTGTCAAATTGATGTTACTTAATACTTGGTAGTATACTAGTATGATAAATCATCTAACAAAAGTTCAGGTGTTGCTATAGCATACCCAGCAACACCCGTAAACACGCCTATGAATAAAATTGATATTATCACAGAAGAGCCACATTCCTGTTTAAAAAAAAACCGACCCAAGACTCATATAATCAAAACGTTTGTTTTTTTTTAAATTTTAAATTAATGTATTTGTAACAATATTTAATAGAGTTCCTAATATTTTTCTGGCCGATACAAAATCAACAAAACATCGTTGCGATAGGTTTGACTAGTATAAATTATTTTTGTCACTCGAAGATTGTTGACATATGAGTCATTAGTCATTACCCACTTGCTACTCTACCTTGAAGCATCGACCTGCGTGTCTGCTATATCATTGTACTAGGTTAATACGCATGTTTGAATAATATGTTTACCACGTCTGAATCCATCAAGCTGCAGTTGACGGAGAGTGATAAGATGAAGTTAGTGTTCGAAGAGCTTAGATCGGCTGAATTTCACATACCATCGACGTTTCCAACCAGCGTTAGAACAGGGCCGGCCATAATAAGATACTCGTCGACGCCAAACGTGGCCACAACATGTCGTAGACACTCGGTAGGAGACGCCGAGATTTATCAGTCGTTGTCGGTCCCGTTCGAACAATCGCCGTTTAAGTTACTTCAGCAGCCCAAAGAGATCGGACCAAACTTACTACCATCCAGTCCACCGGAAAACAATATGCCCGTAGCGAACTATGCAGGACAAACGTTCCGCCATTACATGTCGCTGGTCGACCATGCGATTAATTCCCCCGTTGTGGATACACCGGACAGAGTTGACACGACAACGTGTACGTCCGAGCCGGAACTTCGGGTAACATCGGCTGGCATCCTGAAGACAAGCGAATTCGGTGGCTGCATAGTTAAAAGATTGATGGATGGCTGTCGGTGGTCCTCAGCACCGAACATCCTTCTGCGTTGTTCACTGATGGACCAACCAGAACCCGAAACGCATGACAAATGTAGTGACGTCACTCGTCAGGAGTTGTTGGCCAGCGAGCCTATACATCCCAAACGGCGTCGCACAATTTGGAGACGGACGAAGAAATTCGTCCGGCGCATGTTGTGCTGCGCCGTTTAGGGTTAGGTTAAAAGTACGTGAGCAAAAAATAAATAAATGTTACAGTTGCATCTTGCATATACAGTTGTATATACAATTGAAAAAGTTATACAGACAAAAGAATAAATTTTTCTTGTTTAATAAAATTATTTAATACAAAGACAATTATCAAACTTTATTTATTTGTATTAAAATTGATATTTAAATAGTTCCTAAATTAGGTTCTTAACAATTATATCTTATATTACTAAAAATATGTCTTAAATAAAGTAAAAACGAATTAAAGTAAAAGTGATGTGCTCGAGTTGATGGACTTCAAAGATAATCTTACTTACAAAATTGATATCACTATCTACATAAACTATTGTGCAATTGCCTTGATTTTTCGTGGGTCGTAGGTCCTGGGGCCTACATACAACTGGGTGGCCCACTCTGGTCTCTGGAGCAACACTACCTATAAATGCAAAACTATTCATCTAAATTGTTAGATCGTTGAATGAAATGTAGACCAAAATAAATTTGGAGGCCCTATTATTATAATTGCACTAGCTCACGAAAAGCCTGTGGGCGCCATTGGCCAGCACCGGCTGGTGTGAGTGCCACTAGTTCCTGGATGGGTAACCACCTAGGCTCTTAGTGACAAATTCTTGCCGCACATTAGGTAATAGGTATACACGTATTCCGAATCAACAATACCCCCTTCCAAAGTAAAAACCGGCTAATAACCATGAACAAAAAAAAAGTGTCTGTATTTTTATCATTCACATGTAAAAATTAAACAATATTTATCATTAAATTCATATAATATTATTTATATATTTACTAGTCCTGAATAGTTTATTATCTACGTCTGTGGACTGTGTTCATCGAGATAAACAATACCAATATTATTACTAGGTATTACATTATGTGAGTATGTGACAATGCTATACTTAATAATATTATGCTTGTACTACCACCATATGTCTAAATTCTATTCTAAATTTATCTAACTCTAATCTCGCTGTCTGCGGTTTTATGTTTTATCATAGAATATATTTCTTCAAAAACATAAAAAAAAAATTTTAAAACGTGATGGAACGTGATGGATCACGGGCATTCATATTTCACAGCTATAGATAATACTTTAATCTATTAATAAACATTGATCATATTATTACTATTATATTATTAATTAAACTGATTTAAACCTATACTGTTTACATGTTTACCACAGTCTACAACTGTGTGGTATTTTGTCACTTGGCTGGACAGTAATAATTTTTTTCTTCACAGACCACGTCAGTAAAAAATCTTAGTTTAATGTTTTTACTATAATTCTATATTTCTACTTACCTATACAATTAGACTTATTTATACGGTATTCATATCAACCAAAGACCTATATAACAGTGAACATTCTACATTTAGAATTTTTTTTACAATCTCTAAACAAATATTTTATCTAGTCTGTGAATATTCATTACATTTGTTACTAGTCAAATGTCTCCTAGAATCACTGCCCATACTAGTCATTGTGCATCAACATTCAACGTCACATAGGTATTGTATTATTTAAATTTTATATACTATTGAATAAATAACAAGTCTTAATTCTTAACATTTTAGGTAAATCAATTCTACCGGAATAACCACTAATTGGATCTACTAGTCACTAATTACAGGTACTGTCACTAATTTGAAGTGAACCATCTACATGAAATCGGTATCTATTGAAATAGATTGAATTCAGTTAGTTGCCTATATGGCTATATGTACTTCATTTATACTTATTTACATAATAGGTATCTATGACACATAACCATCACATTTAAATAATATTTCGATCATATTAAAATCAAACAAATTGTATAAATGTGTCATAGATACATTTTTGCATAAACCAAACTAGACAATTTTTTTTGAACAGGCCAAATGATAAATACGTAAAAAAATCTAATTAGGTATAAAATAAGTTTTTGATACCAATTTTAAATTGTATTAAGACAGTATGTTATCCAGTCAGCCTGACTGACCTGACCTTAGTGTCACCTATGCATTTTTTACCAATCTTTGGTGCTTATATATTTTAATAGCACTGGTAGCTTAAAGTTTTGAACATTTGATTTTCAGTGTTACAGCTGAGTAGTTCTGGACTAATAATATTCAATAAATCAACTTGAAAACAATCAAGTAGATACCTGTTAATTAAAAGTATGATATTCACAATAAAGTAGGTATTGGAATGAATAGAAATTAAAACTAAAAAGCCATGTTACATAGGCTGAACATTCTTACTAAAATAGCTTGATAACTTGATGTTACTATGTAGGCATGTAGTTTATTCGGGACTTGTATACAATAAGCTAATACCATACACATAGACCACAATAAATAATAAATATGTACATAAAAATTATACCTACTCCATTTTTATCATAGGTATTTTGAAAGGTGAGATAAAAGAGATGGATGTCATACAGAAATCATCATGTGAATGTAATAAAATACAATTTATGAAATCCAATGTATGTGAACCAACAAACTATATAAATAAATCTCACATGGTTAGAGTATTTGAGGTTCTACAATCTTTACGCAAGTAAGTTATGAAAAATTATAAATGTTAGCAAAATAAATACTTGTGATACATTTTTGTTTTAGAGATGATGTTTTATGTGAAATAAAATTACGAACAGACGATGGTAAAATGGTAATTGGGCATAGGGTTGTTTTAGTTTCTGCCAGTCCATATTTCCATGCCATGTTCACTAGCATAGATGAAAGCAATACAATTATTTTTGATATAAGATACTTAGATTCTACAGCATTACAACTATTGGTAGACTATATTTACACGGGCGAAATCATAGTTACCAAACAAAATGTACAGGTATAAATAAATATTTCATTTGTTATTCATTTATACTACCCAAGCTTGATCCAAACTACTTACTAATCAAAAATCACATACAATTTCATTGTAAACGAAGTAAATGTGGCTTGTTATTTTTCATAATTGTTCAACTATAAACATATTTTTATGCTTTAAAAGATATTCAATCATTTATAATTTATATGATGCAATAATAGGTAACACACATTTTCCCAGACCACAGTAAATGTTGATAAATCGGCTACCCTGATGAATTTTTTTTTATTTCTCAAGGTTTTGTTACCAGCTGCAGATCTCTTAAAATTGGACTATGTAAAAGATGTATGTGTTGAGTTTTTACAAAAATTACTGGATCCTACAAATTGCCTTGGTATTAGATCATTTGCTGATATCCATAACTGTATGGAATTATTGTCAAGTTCTGAAGACTTCATAAAAAAACATTTTTTGTACAATATTTAACTAAATTTTCTAATTAATTTAAATTTATATTAGTACAAATTTGTCAGTAAATTATATAAATTATGATTATTATTTTCAGAGAAGTTGTTAAGTATGAAGAGTTTCTATCTTTATCTCCCGAAGAAGTGATTAAGTTAATATCTTGTAATTACTTTACTGGTGCATTTGAAGAAAAAGTAAGCAATCTAAAATTGATACCTGAATTTTAATTGTATTGATAGAATTATTAACTTATATATTATAAAAACATAGTCAAAATCTATACAGTGAAGGATTGAAACAAATTTAAAAAGTTTATTCGAATGACAGAAAAAAAAATATGTTGGTAATGAACTAATGAATAATGATTATTTTAATACTTGCATAACAAATTAATAGTTTTTGATAGTTGATTGAATATGTTAAAAGCAAGGTTGTAGAACACTAGGCTATATTTCTAAGGTCTTGTATATGATTTGAGTAATGACTAATCTAAAAGAATCTGAGATAGATAACAGTATTTTAAAAAAGGTTCCCAAAAATATTTTTTGAATTTTTGAGTGAAAAAAAAAAAATTTTAGTTGGTGGTACACCAAATAAGTATTACGTATGTAAGTCCAAGCAAAAAAATTTGAGCCACTGATCTTATACCTAATATAACTACATTTTATTACCTACTTGTACATTTTAATTTAACCGTTTTTATTTTTTGTAGGTATTTGAATGTGTTATGAATTGGATGAAGCATGCATTAGGTTGTAGATATGATAGTTTACCTAAATCAATAGAACACATACGCTTGCCATTAGCATCCTACGAATACATATCAAAAAAAGAAGCTGTGGAACCTCTTCTTAAAAATAGTCTTAAGTGTATGTATTTCATAGGTATTTCTTAGTCTTAAGTTTAATCTTTTAATATAATTGTAATATTTTTAGGTAAACAGTTAGTAATTGAAGCTTTAGATTTCCATACACTTAAGGCACAACAGCTTATTACCTCTCCACAAACAATATGTAGTACACCAAGACTTTCTGGACATAAAGTATGATTCTGTTTTCATTAATTTATCTTTACAATTATCTTTACAATTCCATCAGGTAGTTCTATTGTTATGTTTTTCATTAACATTGAAAAAGTATTGCACAAACTGGTATGACCCAACAACCAACTTATTGCAAACTCCACTTAAAATGAGTAAAGAGTATTCTTTAAGTGTTCTTGCTTTAATAAAAGATCATTTTGTAATTGCTTTGGGTGATGAATGTGGATCAAGAGCTGTTGAAATGCTTGATTTGTCATCAGAATCACCATGCTGGGTATCTTTGGATGACATGTTAGTTAGTCGAGAATGTTTAGGAGTTGGTGTAATTGACGATTGCTTGTATGCTGTAAGTATTACCAGCATATTACTTTATTATCAATAATTTGTATTATATTAATTACTACCTAGGTTGGAGGATCGGATGATACTGGTATTTTAAATAGTGTAGAGGTTTTTGATGTTAATATTCAAGAATGGCGAATGGTATCTAGTATGTTTACTATGAGAAGTGATGCGGGTGTTGGAGTACTCAATAATCTTCTATATGCAGTTAATAATTACATTTTTTTGTTATAAATTTGTTATATTATATATAATTAAATTGTGTAGGTGGGTGGTTATGACGGTTCATCGGCTTTGAAATCAATTGAATGTTATGATCCCAGTGTTGACACATGGACACTAGGTTCAGAAATGTCTGTACGTCGCTTTGGTCCTGGGATAGGAGTCTTAAACGATGAAATGTATGCTATCGGTGGTCATGATGGACAAAAGTATCTAAGAAGTGTTGAAGTCTATAGTGAAAGTGCTGGTGTTTGGACCTCCATTGCTGATATGCACTTATGCCGATTCAATCCTGGTGACTACCAATATTATTTTTTTGTATTAAAATCTTTGTAAAACTGTATTAAATTTAAATTAAATTTTTAATATAGGAGTATTCACATTACATGGTTTATTGTATGTTATTGATGGAAGCCACGAATTCACTCATTTGGATTCTTTAGAAATATACAACCCAAAAAGTAATACCTGGTCCATGAAAACATTATCAAAAATTGCCGGAGATATTTTTGGTGGAATAGTCATCGATAAGCCACCACTTTTCAGAACCACTTAGCATAGGTATTGTGTTTTTATTTCTGCTGTTGAAATGCTTAAATGTCATAAATATAACAAATACATAAATAAGTAAAAATAAAATATGGTTTATTAATAACATTACCAAGTCAAAGCAATCCTGCACAATTTATAAGTCACTAAAGATATAGGTGAACACTAAAATGACTTCTCTTACTAGACATATTAGATGCCATTTATTTTGATCAGTATTGAAGTTAAAAACCTTTGCACTATTCAAATAAATATTATTATTATAACCATAACAATTATAATTTGATATAATACCAACCTATACCTTGTATTTAATACATATATTAGCATAACTTGCAGCATTTATACAACTATTTAATGCACCAACTACAAAATAGAATTAATAATAGAAGAGATACAAATATATATACATTATATATAGAATACCTGTATATTTCTTTCAATGGCCATGATTTTGCCAGAATACACCTAACTCTTTTATATTAACATGATCTGTATTGCTTTCTTTGGAACATGCATACATTGAACAGGATTATGGAAAATTAGATCAAATTGATGTCCAAAAACTATTTTCCCATCATATGTTTCTAACCTAATTTCACATAAGAGTATAATACTTAGTTACTAAAATCAAAAATTTGTTACTGAAACCTGTTTGGGCCTTAAAATATGGTTAATTGATAAACTATTATATTTATTGTGCAGTAAATACATTTTAAGTTCATAAGGAGTATAAGAACACTAAGAACTCATACAAATATTCTGAATAATCCATTAAGAAACTCACAAGTTATTATAAATGAAGATAAGGGTTGAAAGTACTAATAAGCAATTAAATATTAATAATGTACCTATAATCTACATAGGTACCTATCAGGCATATTGTATTGTGTATGGTAGGTATTAAATATTAATACAAAGTACATCACATTCCAAATTATGTGGGTACTAGAATAATAGATATTTATTACCTACTTAAACTAACAGATTAATTAAAACTGTGAATTTTAAGTTCTATACCCACAATATAGAAATTAAGTTGTTTTTTATAAAATTATAAGAAATGAGAAAGCCCATTACTCAAGGGTACCATGGTGCCATATTTCTAGTGCTGCAACAATTAGTTAGGTACCTATGCAAGATGAGCAATGGACAGTTGCTTTCAGCTATTAAAAGCATCTAAAATTTCTAAAATTAAAAATTTTATTGTGTAGGTATAGTAAAGTATAATAATATACTCCCTTAAAAGTTAAAAACCTTCCAAATATTTTTGAATTACAATGTTATTATAGAAAAAAAAATCTTAATATTAATAATATATTTTATATATTTATATTATTAAATGTTTGCATAAAAAATTGGTCAAAAACGTTTAATTTAACTATTGGAATATTTTTCGTATCATCACGATTCACGATCACGATATTATTTAGAGCAGGTCATAACTATAACGTATGAACGTATACCTATTATACCTATACCTACTAAGTTTAAATATTGAAAGCTACATACTCAGATATATTTTCTTACCTATTACATAATATTGTAGTTTACTTGAAATCTGTTACACTTATAGTACATTCTAATTTTGACTAGTATTCTAGTTTTATCGATTTTCCTTCAAATTTCAAGTAGGTAGGTACTATTTATTCAACATGTTTATCAGTCTATACTATACCTATTTGAACAAGTTTATTATGGGTCTATGAAGCTATACCTAACAACGTTACAACGTCGACATAATCGTCATAATAAATTATAGTTTATTATATTTTTATGTGTTCGACAATTGACATCTAACAACCCAGCCACTATGATACTTTATAGCAGTATAGCATCGAAAGCCGAAAAGTGCTTTTCAACGGAAAATTCCATTTTTGCGCAGCGTGTTTGAGCTACTAATGAGCAATCAATCGTATATTTTATAATCAATGCATGATAATGAACATTTAAAGTGTGGCAACTCTACGTAGTGTGAAATAGTCAGAATACAATTAAATTATGTATTTATGTCTATGGTAATTGTGGATATCCGT
Organism: Myzus persicae; assembly: GCF_001856785.1. Lineage (NCBI taxonomy): Eukaryota > Metazoa > Arthropoda > Insecta > Hemiptera > Aphididae > Myzus > Myzus persicae. Next base: position 737,023 of record NW_019101569.1, read on the forward strand.
GGTTGGGCGACAACCATATTTTTTATATACTCGTCAACGGTTGGGGGAGTCACCTCATCGGCTCATCATATTATCCCGATGTCCCATTTCTTTAACAGTTTAATTGTGTTGTACTGTTTTCTGACTCTTGTGCGTATTGTCTGAAACTTTCATTTATAGTATTTGGTATTGTTCAGACGACGTACTGTCTACTGGACGCGATGACTGACAGACCACCAAGACGTAATGGCAGGTTTCATAATGTCCATCAAAGTGAGCATAATATCGTAGAAACTAGAAATCGATGGTTTTATGGGGTTTGGGCGGTGGTGGAGTTCTCGTAAAGCTCGGCCTAACAAGAATTTGGCCAACCTAATATCTTCCACTAGCGCGTGCTTACTGTTAGCATTCAATCTCAATATTGAAATATATGTGCCACTCGGCATCCCTCAGGTACCTTAGTACGTGACTAGGTACCTTAAGGAGATTGGAAGCGGTGATTTTCTATATTTGTCTAGCACAAGTAGAACATAATATTATAAGAATTTAGACGGGTTTTCAATTCGATTGATATAGGGAAGCGATGAGTAATCAAAAAACAGATTTGAATTTGTTGTCATGTTTACTTGACTTGATCGACTTTTCCAGCTTTTTAATTTTTTGATTTTAACTTTTACAGTAAAATTCAAATATTCCATTTCGTTTTTTATACGATTTTGTTTTTGGAATTTAGAGGGATAAAATCAAAAATGTGGGAAAGTCGATTTCAACTATTTCAAGTAAACAGTTAACACGATATCACATTTAAATCTGTTTTTAGAATTCTCATGGCTTCACTAGATCAATCGACAATCGGTACGTTGGAATGAATACACGTCCAACTGTCCAAGTTCCTATGTTCCACATATAAAATCGCCACTTTTAATCCCCTTGACAAAAAAATGTGTTATTTTATCGATTCTGAATAAAATATATTCATAAGTAGGACCGACATCTCAAACATGATGATTATATTGGAGTAGTGCGTATTCGTTTCATTTGTTTTCAGTTTCACTCTACGCGTTTCGGTTTCTTGACGGCTAGGACGGAAACGGCAGTCTGGATTTTAATTCGACTGATCCTAATATTGATCCGATTAGATATAAAACTGGGTAGGTACAGTGCACATTCACGCGGCCCTGTGACCGACCGGAACGAGTGCATTTGTGTTAACTGGATAGAGACCACTAGGGTCTAGCGATCGGATCCGGTAGCCGGCAGGTGTAGTCAGCGACTTCTTATTATACTTGACTGGCAACGTCTGTCCAAAGAGTAGTTATCCTCATCTCCCGACCTAAGTATATAAACTACTATAATATTAGTTATTACCACGATTCTATAGAACTAAATAAACTTAATAAAGTTTCTCATGATCGTGGATATTAATTTATTATAACCTGTCTACTATCGACTATCGAGTATCGACCGTGTGTTATCACTTATGCGCCGCTCATCGACCATTTAAGACGCGATCACCGCGACGAATGATAAACTTTCATAGGCTACAACTTCGAAACAGTCGAAACCAAGTTCGACTTCCAAATTCTAACTTCACCATAGTTTTCAGTGTATCTAACTGCGTAAGTTTTTCAAAATAAAGGTGGTCTGGTGCTATTTGCAGGTAATTTTTCTACAAATCTTCAGATGTTTTATAGGTACTAATTTGATTTTAATAAATGTTACAAATAAATAATAGAAATACTCAGTTTTGTACGACCCACCAAATATATTTCATAACATTGGTTTGTTATCTTAAACTATACTTCAAAAGTTCAAACAACAAATTAATGAAAACCATTTTACGGAAACATTGAAATTATTTCTTTGAAAAAAATTCAGTGAAATTTTCTACTTCAAAGTGTAGTTTAAAATATCAGTTATAAATTATACATTTTATCTAAGAAATTTATGTTGCCAATGAACAAACCAAAAACGTTTTTGTTCTCAAAAAAAGTTACTTTACATGTTAATGTTGAAATTCATTTATTGAAAATTGAACGCATTCATATCCAACACAAAAACCAATGTGTTCATCTGATTCGTGATCACATTATTTTCCAACTCTGATAATATACAAAATTTTAAATTTTAGATAGTGAACATTATGATAGAACATCAATGTCTCTAAGACCTAGCACTAGTCGAGGAGATGGTGGATACTCTGATCGTTATGGTTTTAATAAAAAGATGATATTTAAACCAAATGATCGTGGAGATAATCATTTTCGTAAGAGTTGGAATGGTAAAAATGACTTGGTCCATGATCAACTGAAAAATAAATTTTCAAATCGAAATGGACCACCTAGATATCACACTGGTCGACGGTATTTATATATTATATAATAATTTTTGTTAGTTGTTACTATTTCTAACATCAAATAATATACCTATGAATGTGAATATTTAATAGATCTTTTCCTGAAAGAAATCATCGTTATGGTGGTCATGGTAAATACAAAAACTTATCTTGGTCTTTAAAAGAAAGTAGCACTGGATGGTATTCAGTATTTGTAAGTTCTAATCTTTAGTTGCCTATGGCACATGTTTAAATTATAATTATTCTGGTTTTTAAGGTGCCAGATGTTGAAGATAGTGATGAAGTTTTAAAAATAATACAAACTTATATCACACCGGTTGTATTTTATCCATATAATGTATGCTATTTCTTTGCTATTTGTATACTTTTAGAATACATTAAAATAATCAATATTTATCTTACAGAAACAATATTTTGATAATGCATTAAGATTTCTTGTTGATGATAGTGAAGTTGCTAAAGCATTGCACAACGCTAGTTATAAGATAATACAGAGAAATGATCGAAAAGTAAGTTGAAATTGTTCAGTTGTAGTAATGTGAAAGAGTTTTTAAATTTATTTTAACATTAATATTTATGTTTAGTTAACTATAAAAGTGTCATTATATTTGCCTCCACGTGGTCCTATATTATTCACACCAGTATCTAGTGAAGCAAAAGAGAAAATGATGGAGGCCATGGAGACTCGTTACAATCCTAGTAACAAGAGCTTGGATTTGTCAAAATTTTATGCATGTCCACGTAAGTAAACGTTTATTTTACATTAAGTCATTAATAGTCTTAAAAGAAATATGGAAAAACATTTTTATTTTTGTTTTAGTTTTTACCAATAATCATCTGTTTATATCATTAAATCGACCAGCAGTTCTCTTGGCCGCACTTAACATGGTTGCTCAACATACCAAGCATGACTTGTACGGCTTGAGTCTTGAAAACAATCACATTTATCTAGGTGAAAGTCTCAAATGGATACGTAGGTTGTTCCCTGAACTGAAAGTGTTGAATTTGGCTGGCAACAAAGTAAAGTGTTCTTTATTTTTTTTTTTTTTATAAGATCAATATGCTAAAATAATTTTTATTGCAGTTGTCTGATTTAAAAGAACTTAAGTGTCTCTCAGGTTACACTATTGAAGTGCTGAACTTGTCCAGAAATCCCATGTGTGTTACAAAGAATAAGGAGGGCTACAGACGGTATGCATATTTTTTTTTATGCTTCAGTCTTAACACCACTTAACATATATTTATACTATCCATATTCTAGGGATGTACAAAAAGTTTTTCCTATGCTAAACAAGTTGGTAAGTGTTATCTATTGTATCTTATTCTACTTGCACACTAAGTGTTAGCAAGGAACCTCAAGACCAATGTTTTTGTCATACTAGCTTAACAGTATTATGATTATTATTGGTGTGTATTCTAAGTAGTGATACATTCTGGAGAGGAGAAGTGAGTGGGTTGTAACCACCCCCAAAAATTGTTAAATTATAACAACATTTTCATTAATAAATTGTTTTTAAATACAATTTGTCAAAAAAAATTTTAACCACCCCCCCTCCCCAAAAAAAATAAAAATAAAAGTGGATACTCCACCGATCTAAGGCATGGTGTCTACAACTCAAACTCTAAAAGTAAGTACAACATACCTGGTTTAAATTTCAAATTAAAATTACATCATGAATTGCCATGGCTATGACAAACATAAGTTTAATTCAGTTATATTAGAAAAAAATTTTTCACATTGTGATGTAATTGGTGTTTGATTAAGTGTAATTCTTAAACACATTATTTATTATAATTATACTAGCATGTATTTTATATATGTGTAATTGTAGTTTTATTGGCAAATACTGATATATTTTAATGTTTTATTTATGCTTTTAATTTTTAAACAAAATACTGAGTTGTTCCTTATGTTTTTTGGATGATGGATGTTTGTTGTAACTACAATTATAATAAATATTATAACTTGATAGCATTAAAAAAAATGTTTATAGCTTTTATTTATTATCTTACCCAACATAAAGACCCGTTTACACTTATCAAAAACTTATCAAAGTAGCCACGTCCGTGAACCACAGATCAGTGTAACTTTAATTCGAGCACTGACGTCAGTGTTTACACTGTCAAATTTTCTCTGTCCAAGTAAAATATAAAATAATAAAATGTTCTCCCCAGGTACGAGAATTTTGATACATGTCCGTTCTGGCACGGATCAGACAACACGACTTGTACGAGTTTGTCACACGTACGCGTGGTGTGTTTATATTATCAAAGTAGAATCCATGCCACTAATTTGTAGTTCATGGACATGGCTACTTTGATAAGTGTAAACCGGCCTTAAGCGTGTAGTACTTAAAACAAGAAAAAAAAATATTTAATGAACAAACTTTCCACGTTTTAAATTATATTTATATTTATTAAGTTGTGCCAATGTTCACTGTTGAAAATGTAGGGTGACGCTGTTTAATTGTTCTCAGGATAACTCAGATCTGCCATCTCTGTACAGTTCGATTGTTGGATTCAAGTTTAAAATGCCAATTAACTTAGGGAATTGTTATCCAATACCAGAAGGCCATAATCCTGAACTGCCAAATCCAGTAATGACTTTAGTAGAATCATTTCTCTCCAAATATTATGAACGATACGATAACGAAGTGTCTAGACAAATGGTTTCGGAAGCTTACAGTGAAAATGCCATATTTACATTATCCAGTTGTTTTATACCTAAAAAGTAGGTTATATAATATACCTAACAAACAAAATTCAGTTAACTAATTGTAATTGTGTTTAATTTTAGGAATAAAGGTAGTTTGTCAAAGTACCTACCTGAAAGTAGAAATTTTTTGAAATCTGATCAAAAAAATGAAATCAAACATCGTTTGTTACATAGAGGCAGGGAAAATATAATGCACTTTTTAGACAAGTTACCTAAAACCAAGCATGATCATGGCTCATTCATAGTTGATGTTCCATTGGCAACTGTGGGTATCATATTTTATTTTATTTTATTTTAATAATATATACACACATGGTCCTTTAAACAGATATTTTCAAAATTTTTTTTTTAGACTTCAATGGTTCAGATTGTCCTAAATGGTGTGTTTGCTGAAGGCTTTAAAGAAACCAACTGTAGGAAAATATGTCGATCATTTTGCAGAATATTCTGTATAGTGCCAGTTGGAAGTGGTTTGAGTATAATTAGCGATATGTTTTTTATTACCACAATCAATGAAGATTTATTAATAGTAAGTGAATGTTTGTTTTTTTTTCATCTTTTAGTTATAGAATAGTTAGTATATATAGTATATTATGTTTCTATAGAAATATTTTGTATTTTAGGAGACTTCAAAACGACTCCATGTTTTTAAACCAAAACCAGTTTCATTAAAAAGGAATAATTTAAATGGCAGTAGTAACCAAAATATAACAATGTTTATAGAGGATACAGATGGAATAGAGTCATCATCATCTTATCAGCAACAACCCACATTTTCATTTGATCGGTCTTTACCAGTGATGACTCCTATAAATCCACAGCGGCCTTCTTACCAAGAAGGCATGCAGACATCTACTTCACAGATCCACCAAATAGCGCCTTCAGCAACAGTAAATTTCCAACCAGACTTGCCACAGCAATCAACTGCCTCATTTTCTATGCCCAACACAACAACTGTTTCAACAACTAAATTTCCTACTATAGATCAATTGTCGACTGAAGTGCCTGTAAATTCGATTAAGTATGCCAATCCCGATAAGTTGACTATGATAAAGAGTTTCTCAAATGAGTCTGGGATGAATAAAGAATGGGCTGAAAAGTAAGACATGACTTATATTTCATTCTTGTTTATCACAATATTGAAAGTGGGAGTATTGTTTGAAATATTGAAGTATTTGTTAACTATGATTTGAAAAGAATGAGAAATGTCTTAAATTCTTTATCTTATATTTACAATTTTATAACAATATCAAACGCACCTTCAAAATTGTTTCGCCCACTAGATAACTTTATTGTGTTTTTAATATTTTATTTATTAATCTATTTTTTATAGATGTTTAGAAGAAAATGGCTGGGATTATATTAAAGCTGCTTCAAGTTTTTCACACATGAGATCTTATATTCCAACTCTAGCTTTCATAAATGAATGAGTATAATTTGATATAAATGAGTTTTATACAAAACACAAAGAGTGCTACTTTAGATGTCATGATGTTGACATTGTGTATATAGTTGTTTTGGTTATTTTTCTGTTGTATAATGTTAATTACATAATATTCACTTGCTATTATAATAAATATTTTATTTAGTTTTTTAGATTTTTGGTCTAAAAAAATGACAAATATACAAATAATTAGAAGAAAAAATATTTAGTAAACAGACATGCATAAAAACCTAACCTTGAGATTGTTTTTCATATGGACTAAGAACTTTAACTAAAATTTGAATAAGTAATTTGAATAAATTGGTTTTGATTGTTTGACCAAAACATTCCGGCCTTTAGGGGGGTCTAATTTGTAACCACAAAGCAGGGTGGGAACACCTGATTAGAGATCTAAGAGTGGTGTAGAATTGGTAAGGGGACTTGGATGGAATTGATAGGTTTTTAATTCTGAGCTGAGCAATGAATGTACTTTTATTGATTTTATAATATGTTTTTTTTCGAGTCAGTATACACGAAAAATTATCAAAGATATTATTTGATTTTCAACTTTACGGGTGGTTTCTGGTAGATCAAGTTGATACTCTTAAAAGGTCAAAATAGAAAATTCCTCAGTTTTTTTTTTTTTTCAAAAGCTTGAGAAAAAACTCAAAAAATGTTATATGTAATATGCATTACCAGTTTTTGCAAAATCCATTTAGGTTTTTTATAGTAACTCAAAATCAAATAACTTGACATACTATACATTTTCTCAAAATATTTTGACTATTTTTAACTTAAAATTTTCAATTTTTTTTTCTATAAATAATGATAAAAAGTTTTCTGCTTGGTCAAAGTTTAAAAATTTAAAACAAGATTCCTCATGTTTTTCTACCTTAAACAAAAGAAAAAAGTGACAGGAAAGTGAATTTCATCTTTTATAAGTATTTGAAGTAGGTACACATTTTATTGTCATTTATTATAAAACTTTAGCATTATAAAGATGTGATATCATGAATAAATGCCAAGTAAATTAAATTAAAAATACAATTATTCTATCGCAATAATTTATTCACTTTGCTAGAATTTATTTCGACGAATTAACATGTCTTTTCATAACTGGCCTTTCTAATAAATTTCTATTACAAATGTTACCAAATTTGTTTTGTGAAAAGGTCTTAATTATTAATTTATAAATCAAATAAAGTAAGTAAATTATTGAGATGGAATAAATGTATTTTAAATGTAATTTACTTGGCATTTATTCATGATATCACATCTTTATAAGGCTTAAGTTTTATAAATGACTATTTTTTTTCAACTTGGCAATTTTTTACGCGGAGTTCAACGAAGTGTTTTTGTTGAGATATCAGTAGTTTTTTTTATAACATATTTTTATTAAAGCGACCGGCAAGTAATATGATTTGCAGGTTTTTCATGTTTGTAATAATTGATTATTATATTATTGTGTTTGTTCATTTAAATATTCAATTTTTTTTTGCATTATTATAAAACAGTAACACACACATCTTAACCCCCTCGAGGCCATCGTTCAAAATGTATTGAAGTGTCATTACATCGTAGCTATTTATTTTGATGAATACTAAACAAGTTTAATGGGATTCATTCATAGATGGACCATGGTAGTTTCTGTTGATTCACTTAAGAATCCATTTTAGAAAAATGGAAACATTAAAAAATATCTATTTAATATTTGTTTTTATAATTACAACAAATAACACGTGCTTACAGCTTTCTATATATTACGGCACGGCGGCCAAAATACTCATCAACACTGAATGTCAGCCGAGCAAGGGCGTCCGCAGGACATTGTCAAAGGGGGGGGGGGGGGTTAATTTTTAATTTTTGTTTCAATATCTGAATAGTGATGACTGATGAAGTACCTACCTTATTTGTTTTTGACGTGTTTTCTATCATACAAGTAGGGAACTTAAAAATTAAATTATTAATAATGTGTATAGTTAGAACGTTTGAACTGAATCTTAATTTTACAGTATTAGTTGTAATTAATTAAAACTATGACTTGTGTTTCTATTTTTTCACACATTATACCATAACATACACTCCTCAACCAAATTATCAATTGCATAAAAATTATTTATTTCTACTAACATGTTTTTAAATTCATCATGCTGCATTTTTTTCATATTATTCGGATGTAAATTTAATAAAGAATGAGCAGCACTGTTTTCATTAGATAATCTTAGCTATAATTGCATCTACATATGGTTGGTAAAAGAAAACTTTAAAATAATCTTCAGAAGTATTTATTGGATGATTTGAACGATGCTTTTGGTTAGGAACAATACGAGGAATTTTAATTTCTTCTCCAAGCTTATTTGCAACATTTTAATTTTTAAGCCTTTTTAAAAATCTCATGAATATAATTATTCGCATCCAGGTTGTTAAATACTTCAATAATTTCACTAATATATTTTCGAGCTTGAACTTAATATTATATTATCGGAAATAGCACCGCTGCGTTGTTCGACGTTGCCGTCACGTCCGTCGTCGTCATTCGGGAAAAATAATTAATACACACTAAAAATAGTTACGCAAAATCCAAATATACCAACATTGATTAATGTTTATAAATAGTATTAAATACTAGTTGTATTTTAGTATTTATTATCAACGGACTATGATACCAATGAAATCACGAGATCCTACTAAATAGTAAATATTCATTATTCACATTATTATAAAAGTCGAAACCGTGAATCGAAAACCGATGACCCAATGGTTAATACACCCATAAAAATTCACATAACATTTGTCGACTATGCGTTGACCGTGGCGCTCAACGTTCCAAAAAATGTTTTTAATTTAAAAATTATTTATTTTATGATATTTTATACTACATACACAGAATAAATATTCTGTGCTACATAATGGTTATGAATTTATGATAAATTGACCCATGAAAAAGCCAAGGGGGTGGGGGGGGGGGCTGCAAATGCTCCTACTTATTTATGTGGACGATTATCATTTATTATTATTAAAAAATATGATTATAATAACGAGTATTTAATAGTAGTCACTGGTAACTAGTAAGTAATTAGTAATTTTTATGTATGAATTATGAAAATAATGAATGTTTTTTAATAATATACCCATTATATTAATTGCATACTGCTACCTAGTTGATTTTCTTCACTGGCGGAGTTTACATGCACTCTAGTTTACGAGTTTACCCGTTTTTTTCCTGGCTTTGTTTCCATGAACCTAATTTTACCGGCTTATTTTTCCCGGTGGAGTTAACAGTAAAAAATGGTGCTTGTGGCGGAACTTACATAATAGGCGTATAATTTATTAAACCACATACTCATACACTGCGGTGTGGGTGTATTTTTACCTCTGCAGACCTGCTAGCAACGGAAAGGGCTAGAGTTCGGGTTCGCCTGGACGACCAGACCGACGTCGTCCCGAACACCGTGAAAAACCAAGAGAGAATAGTCGGCATTGCAGCTTGGCAAGAGCTCGGCGGGACCGGTCTGATAAAGGCAGATGGACATACCGGCTCCTCCCTGACGTCGGGCGCTGGTCAGCGAAGCCCCCGCTAACCCTGACTTTCCGACTGACGCGGGTGCTTTCAGGGCACGGGTACTTCCGGAGCTACCTGAAGAGGTTTAACCGGCCGGACGACAGTTATTGCGTATACTGCGTCGACCCCGACGACACTGCTGAGCACACGGTTTTTACCTGCCCGAGATGGATTGACGACCGCGTTCGAATGACTGAGATTATGAGGCGATCGCTGAACGCGGGCGACGTTGGGAAATCCTGCGTGGTCCCCTGTCACAAGACTTGCTAGGAGACGCCCAAGCCCGAAGGAGAATTATCAAACAGTTCGAAACTAATCGCCTGGAGTTCATCCGCATGGCCGAGACGATTCTGTCGACCAAGGATACGGATGAACGCGAGAAAGAGGCCTTGCGAAGGGCACGGGGGAACTTGCGACCGCCCTGATGGAGAACGAAACATCCAGAGTGGTGGACTCCGGTCGGCTCGCCAATCGGATGACAGGCACGCGAATTCAAGGGCGGCGGACTCCGGTCGGCCCGAGAAGGACAGGAAGAAGTCAAGTAAAACTTGTAATGCATAAAATTCAGATTGACCTTTGTTAATGTAAAATTTAATTGTTAATGCAAAACTTTGAAAATGCTTGAACGAGGTAAGTCGGGGAGCTGTCCCGTCTGCCTCCCACGTATGTATTAATATTTGATACTGTCAATAAACGATGGCGGCGCCGCGGAAGCAATGCGAAAGCAGATCCCGCGGCGTCGTCGGTTAAAACGGAAAAAAAAAAAAGGTGTATTTTTACCTGATCGTCAATGTATTGAAAAGGGTATTCAGAAAAAAAGTCGAATAAAAATTTTTCATAAAATTACAGTGTTTGAATATTTTATTTTTAGTTTTTAACACGGTTGGTCATACTGTACAGCAACCTAACCAGCAATGTCACCAACGTGTAAAAACATTCTACATTATTTACAGTGATGCCCGAGTAGTCGCCCGCCACGCTGAGACAAAGAAACGAAATATTAATTGTCGGCTAAAATACGGTTCAAATAAAATACTTGTCTGCTGAAATACGGTTCTAAATAAACTTTTTTACGTTATTATTTTTCGGCTGAAATATGGATCGGCCAAAATGTTTTCGTCCATTTCACGCTCTCCCGATAGGGGAATAAATGCACTTTACCACCCCCTCACAATTTTCGATTTTATTTTTTTGAAACTAATATAATATATTAGCTATTTAAGAACGATGGTTCGGAAGTTTATCGGTCGGACTTAGTTTTGAAGTTATAGGCTTTGGAAGTTAGCAATTTTTCGTTTTTTACGCATGAGCGCAACGCTGCGTTTATCATGTCTTTTACGATTCTTTTAATTTTTTTTCTTGAAACTTGGGTATGTTAATGAGTTATTAACGATGGTGTGAGAAATTATCAGTCGGTCTTCGTTTCGAAGTAGTCAATTTTGAAATGGGAAATTTTGTGTTTTTAAGCATTTTATAAATATGATTTTAGTTATTTTAGATATTTTATTATGAAAATTGATATTGGTATACAATTAAAATGTCATTACACCAAGTGGTGCGTTCTAATGAAGTTAACTTCTCGTGTCTGTGCTCTGTATACTAGATTTTTTTTATTTAATATGGAAAAATATAATTTAATTAAAATTTTCAAAATTTTTAATTGTAAGTAAAATGATCCTCTCAATTCAAATTCAATTGAGCAGCTCCAGAATTGGTTTCTTATCCCAAAAGAAGGTGATTATTTATGTCCTAGAGCCTAGGGGGCATAAATTACAACTCGTAGAACGAAATCATGTTAAAAGATACGTATTCTTGGAGGTAAATATGCACACATTTAATGACACTTTTTAGTTTTAACCAAAGGAACAAATCCTATATTAATTATATTTATATATATATAATAATATGATATCCCTCGACTTGCTATGCAACACAATCTTAAGTAGGTCACAGAGTAAGTTATGTCGTAGAATGAAATACATATGTTTCCCCAAGATATAATTTAAAAATTTGTTATAAGAGCAAAGAGCGGTGAAATAGAGCGTCGTGAGTATGAGTAATAATATGAGTAATAAACACCGAAAATCGTTAACTCCGAAATGAACAAGAGATAAGGAAATAAGAAATTAAATTATAAATTAAAATAATATTTGGATTACGCCTATTTTGCCGGTCCAATAATAGACACACTCAAAAACACATCTACTGCAGGCCATAACGCAAGGACGATTATTTGTTAATAATGATAAACAATATTTAATATATTTAATATCTACACAGAAATAGTTTTTAAAATGGCTATTTTTATACCTCCTCGAACGAAAATTTTTTGTAATTTCATCATGTTCGACAAAAATACTTTATTTTATGCACACATTACAATTTTCATAACGTATAATATATTTTTCATTCCAACCATTTCAATACGAGTTACTTTTTCGTCCTTAGGTGTGGAATTTATCCCGAAACTTTCTCCCCCACTTGTACGCAACTGCTTTAAGCAAAACTATTACGAAATGTCCGGGAAAACACACAATCTGATAATAATATCCCGACGGCCGACACCAGACCCATTTTGTGGTCAGGGGGGGAGAACCCTCCCAACCAATAGTACGACAGCGCTTCCAGTGTTAATCTGTCCTGAAATATTGGTAATAATAGTATTAATAATTGTTATTTATTATTTAATTCATTAATGTCATTTGCGTTTTTACTGTTTGGTTGTTTGGACATAGTGTTTTTGACTTATTGTAAAATTGTGCCCATTAACTGTTATCAAAAGTCTGCGCATTATCGTATTTGTCATTTATCCGGTTATTAAATTGTATTTTCTTCAGTGATCGTAGTATTATATTTTCGGTTAAAGTAACGCTGCACGTGTCCATTTCGATCATTGATCATAAAATCAGTAGTCGTCACTCCTCGAGGTGCTGTCCAGACTATTTTTGGTAGCTAATAGCCATTTTTTGTCACGCAACATTCAGTGCCATATAATATTACTTCGGTATTTTGTTCTTCTCCTTGTGTGATGGACTCTATTGAATTAATACGCTTTAATTATTAACATTGCAGGTGTATCACAGGCCGATTGCTGTCAATAATTTGAAGTAAACTACATCAATTGTCATTAAATCAGTAAGAAAATACATCTATACTTATTACATTTTGATTAAATATACATAATATATTATTTATACATTATTATTTAAAATATATTTTACGAAACAACTTATCGTGGCTGACTAACTGACTGACTGACTGACTGATTGACTTCTATGATGTATCATCACCTAGCTGAAACCGCCAAAGTTATATGTATGACATTTTATCTGTATTTTCGTTTTATGATGTAAAGACCCATTAAGAGAAGATTTTTCGAAATTTACATTTTAAAAGGGTCCTCAAACAAGGATTAACGGTTACAATTGAAAATTTTTGTTATTTATAAATGGTTGCTATTAGATACTCAGTCGGACTAGGTACAATTATGCATAAAATTATCATGTCTACATTGGTCTTGATTAAAGAAACTACATCTTATAACCTAGGTTTGTTACTGCAGCTTATATAAGTACTTAAAAACTACTTAATTAATATTGACGAAAATCTCATAGATTGTTTTTGGAGATCAGAAGTAGATCAGAGTAATTTTTAAAAATACGTCAAATTATTTCATAAAACTAAGGGGGCTAGACCTAAGGTAGGTACACTGACGTTGATTTTCCCTTGGACTGAGGTATACTTGAAATACACAAAATGCTCTTTGACAAAGCCTGGGTATTTAGTTATTAGGTAATATAATATACCATTACCTATGGAGAATGGGCCACCATTCATGGTGTCTGAAAAATATTGTAATCTTGATGGTATACTATTATCATTGGTTATATAATATAATATCCAATTCTATGATAAATCAATGGTATTATAATTTATACAAATTTGTTATAATGTTATACACTTTTGACCAAAGTTTGATGGTTATATTTTAATAGTATAATTTTGAAGGGTAATTTTCTGTTATCCCTACTACCACTCGATGCCGCGACTACCGTGACCACTCGATTCTGTTATCTAGACTACTAAAGTAATATCCAGATAGTTCTATATTTTAAAACATAAAACACATGAATTGACATTTATATAATAATGTATATTAGTATGTCCTCAAAATTATCACTAAACGTCAAGTTACATATTCAAAAATTATCACAACAGTTGAAAGTCTATTCTATAAATTATAACATTAAACATAAATTCATCAAGATATTAAATATTACATATAAAAATAAAAAATCACGGTCACAGAAGTCTAAAATTATATTTTTGCATTCACGGTGCCCCGGAAGTAAACCCTTCTCTTGAAAAAATTCAGTCGCATCTTTGTCACTGTTTGGTAAATTCCACAGATTCATAATAATTTTAAAATAAATAAATACAATGACAGAAATACAACAACTGTCAGCAATAGGTAATCGAGCGAGTTGTGGTCACAGCATCGGCGTGGTAGTTGAGATAACAGAATGGAGACTCGAGGTAGTAGGGATAACAGAAAAGTACCTTTTGAAGTATTAATAAGTGTTAATAATTTGAAGAATAATATTCAATTTTATTGTTATTACCTCCAAACTCTGGACTAATAATGGATTAACTTACAAACAAAAGGACTTATTATTAAAACAAATTTTAATTACAATATCTTATTAATATTAATAGAAATAAACATGGTGCTGAAGATATTTAGAAGCACCATATTTAATATATTGAACATTCTTACTATAATTACTAATTTTATAAGTTGTGTACAACTTTTAGATCAAATGTTTAATAAATTAATTTTCTATTAATTAAGTTGATTCTAGCTTGTATTTAAGAAATTGAAAAATGAATACAAAAGTCAATCACATTATTAGTTGCCTATTATTTCAGCCATTTATTATCTTAGTAATTACTTAACAGTTTAATATTCATAGGAATTATTTAACTGGTCTTTACTTTACTCATTTTAAACAATAAAGTATTTCCGGTAATGACCTTTATGTTCTATTTAAAGAAACCAAAATGATAACACACTAACATAGGCTGACGGCTGTTGCTTGTTTACCCCATTGGCCATTAGTCACCCAATCTGGCAGTATACAGTTGACACTTGTCGATCATCACAGCGAATGACAATATGTTTTGTCTGTTATCTGTAGTTTATTATTCAGGTGTAGTGTCTAATACTTAAGACCTGTAAGACTTTTGGTACCATATCTAATTAATATTGTAATTGTGATATGTTTAATATTTTAAGAGCACTATTACCATTTTAAAAGGTTTTATATTCATAACAGAAATGGATTCATTATGTAAAAGTGATCAAATGGAAGTTATGAATTCCGATGTAAATGCAACAACATTTTATGAAAATAAATCTCACACGGTTAAGGTATTTGAGGTCCTACAATCATTACGCAAGTATGCCATTAGTTGATAATTTAGCAGCTAGCAAAATAAATATTAATAATGAGTTTATTTTTAGGGACAAATTTTTATGTGATATTAAGTTAGAAACTGATGATGGTGGAGTGGTATGCGGACATAAAGTTGTTTTATTATCTGCTAGTAATTATTTCCGTGCAATGTTCACTAGTTTTGGGGAAAGGTATGAAGATGCTGTTAAAATAAGATATTTAGATTCCTACATTTTACAGCTATTGGTGGATTATATATACACTGGTAAAATCATGGTCAGCAAAAAAAATGTACAGGTATATACATTTTTTCATATTTATTGTGGGTTTTTATAAAAATGAGTAAGATTTTGTTTTTATTGATTTCTTTAGGTTTTGTTACCAGCTGCCAATCTTTTACAGTTAGACTATGTGAAAGATGCATGTGTTGAATTTTTAAAAACGCAACTGGATCCTACAAATTGTTTTAGTATCAGAGCATTTGCTGAATTACATAACTGTTCGGAATTGGTGTCAAGTTCTGAAGCATACGTTCAAAAACAGTTTGTGTATGATAATATTAATTTAATTTTCCAGTTTTCATAATTTAATTGTACCTATAATATATTAAGATTTATGATTATTATTTTTAGAGATGTGGTTAAAGGCGATGCATTTCTATCTTTATCTTCCAAAGAAGTGATTAAGTTAATCTCCAATAATGTTCTTAATGCCCCCGAAGAAAAAGTAAGTAAACTAAAATTAAAATTAATTTATAATTGACAAGAGGTGGTTCATGTTAAGTGAATCCGACTGATGTCGGAAATTGCACGGAAGCCTAAATTCCACCACTTCTTACCGCCCGGGCAAATTATTTACATATTATATAATCCTATTCAGTGGTTGCATGATGGGAAAATGTTTTTTTTTGTATATCAATAAACAAATGTTAATTGAAAAAAAACCAAAAAGAAAGTTATTATTTTTAAAATTTTAAACAATGATTTTATATGTTCTCAGAAAATTTAAAAATGTATTAACATAAAATAGATGTACTTGATTTTTGTTTAAAAACTATTAACATATTGGACAATTATAAAGTCAAATGCCTGAAGTTTGATCTTCTGTGTCTTCTGGTGTGGGTCTTAGGGTCTCCAAATTCTACAAAAAACACTTTTTATATTCATTCACGACCTTAAGTATTTTTAATTTATTTAAACTTTTGGGTTCATAAAAAAAAAAACTGGTATAGGAATATAGGATTTTTTTTGCATAATATTGTATAATTATTAAATACTATATAATTAATACTATATTCAACATAACTTAATATAATTATTTTTTATATATATATACATTTATTGGTGGTTTTGTGTCAGAAAAGACGACAATCCCAAATAGTAATAAAGATTAGGATAGAAATTGCACAATTGTAAAAAAAATTAGCTTTCTTATTTCAGTCTTAAAAGATGTTATAACTTTAATTTAACAACATTATACCATTTACATTTCTTACAATAAACTATGGTCTGTAACTGCATAATAAATGATAAAACTAAATTTAACACTAATCTACCTAGTACCTACTCATAATAATCATTCATTGACAATATTTGTATTTTAAATAAACTAATCTATTATGATGTTATAACATTTTTTTGAATCCTTTAAAATAAAATTTTATTTCTTGGCTTATTATACAAAGAGCTGTTCAACAGACCCGGTGTAAAAGATTGGGTATAAGTTGTAAAATCTAGCTTTCATAAAATTTCAAGCAGTAATATTTTTTTTGGGTAGGTGGTAAAATAGATAAATAATCTAAGTCCAAGCAAAAAAAAAAAAAGATAAAACCTTTGATGTCATATAACTACACCTAATTTAATTGTGTTTCTTTGTTGTAGGTGTATGATTGTGTTATTAAGTGGGTAAAACACAGATTAGATATGAGACGTGGTAATTTGCCTAAATTAATGGAGCATGTTCGTTTACCGTTAGTATCCATTGGTTATATATCAAAAAAAGTTGTTAAGGAACCTTTGCTTAAAAAAAGTCCTAAATGTAGGTGTTTTTTTCATAAATATGCATTTATTATCAATTTAATCTTATACAATTACAATATTGTAGGTAAAAAATTTGTAACTGAAGCTTTATATTTCCATTCACTCAAGGCACAACAGATTATCAGTATTCCACAAACAATTCAAAATACACCTAGAAAGTCTGGACAAAAAGTATTATTCTATTTTGATGAATTTAACTTAGCAATACAGTTTTATGATTTATTCTTATTAGGTTATTCTAGTGTTCAGTGATTTATTGGAAACCCACTGGTATGATCCTACAACCAACTTGTGGCAGACTTCACAAAAATTTAGTTTGATGGATTATGATGATTGTGTAGATAAGTTAACTGTAATTAAAGACTATTTTGTGTTTATCAGGGGTTCTACAAAGTCTGACGCATATGTTGCAATTTTTAATTTATCTTTAAAACCCCCAAAATTGGTAGTTTTGGAAAACATGGCAGTTTATAGAATTGAATTTGGATTTGGTGTATTAGATGGTTGTATATACATAGTAAGTTTTACATATTATAATTGATTTATTTTATATTTTAAATATAATATATTATAATACACAATTTTAGGTTGGTGGATGCGGATTTCAAGGACATTTGGATAGTTCTGAGGTTTTTGATATCCATGATGAAAAATGGCGAACGATAGCTGAAATGTCAACACAAAGAGCTAATTTAGGTGTTGGAGTACTCAACAATCTTATATATGCAGTAAATAAATATTTTATTATTTTGTTTAAAATGTATAACAAATTGTATATTTGTCAATTGTATAGGTCGGAGGATGTAGTGAAGATGATGATTCAACAATGATGAAATCTGTTGAATGTTATGATCCCAGTTATGACACATGGACAGAAGTCGAAGAAATGTCAGTATGTCGTTTTAATGTTGGTGTAGGTGTAATGGATGGTGTAATGTATGCTGTTGGTGGTGAAAATGAAAATGGATGTCTTAAAAGTGTTGAAGCATATAAACCAAGTTCTGGTTGGTCAAGTATTGCTGATATGCATTTTCCTCGAATGGGTTCTAGTAATTAAAATCATTACTTTTTTGAAGAATATCTTAGTAAAATTGTATTGAATTAAAATCAATTTTTTTAAGGTGTATTTCCATTAGATGGCTTGTTGTATGTAGTGGGTGGACGAGATGGCCAGTCAGAAAAGCAGTTGGATTCTATAGAAATATACAATCCCAATATCAATACCTGGTCCTTGGAGAAAATGTCAGAGAAAATGTCGAAGGATATCATTGACATTGTTGGTGGAGTAATTGTTGATAAGGAATTAGTCACCAAATTTAATAATTAATTAGTATGTATGGTCCCGTTGTTCATATACTTTTATAAATTATACACAATGATACATAAAGTAATGTTATATTGTAAGAAATACATAATTTTGTGTAGTTTATGATAAGCCATTTTATTGATATTTTATGAATTTTTAATTATTTAACAAATAAAGATGCTTTATAAATTAAACATTGAAACTGAATGTATGGTAATGTTTTATCATAATATATTATTTATATATATAACTTTTTTTCTATTTTTCTGCACTGGGAAGATGTATTTATTTATTTATTTATTTATTTATGTCTTCTATTGCTGGTTAGAATTTATAAGTGAATCCAATTCACTCTAGCTAGTAGTTACTTGCTACCCTTACTTAGAAATTAATCTCTTTAAGGCATTCTATTGGATTTGATTTACCTAATTATGTTTATTGCTAAATGCCTCAATGTGTTAATTACAAAAGAACTGCTTTTTAATAGTGATTTACTAGTTATTTATGCGTGTTAATGGATTGGAGTTGTTGATTGTTAAACTTTTACCACTAATCAACATCTATTTTCTTTGCAATTTGAAGGTGTTGTTTAGTTGCACCTATGTTATATTATATACCATATCGCACTAAATATGAAAAAGTACATAAAATATCATGCAGAGGTGCATAGATAAAAGAATATTATAGCTACAATTGTTAATTTTTATTATTATTTTTTTTTATTTCTATTACTCTTTTTATTTTCTTAGTTAGCCATATATGTGTACTGAATACTGATGCATACT
The DNA here is from genome assembly GCF_001856785.1 of Myzus persicae. Lineage (NCBI taxonomy): Eukaryota > Metazoa > Arthropoda > Insecta > Hemiptera > Aphididae > Myzus > Myzus persicae. Next base: position 756,645 of record NW_019101569.1, read on the forward strand.
CATAGTTATATAATATGTGGCTATGTCACACATAACTCGAGATTTATTCTCATTACAAGGAAATTTCAACTGTAAAAAAATACGTTTCTAAATATTCAAATATGACCCTGTTATTCAAGTTTAAATTCTATGTTCAACCTGGTATAGACTGGGGGATAAAAATCAACGAAACAAAATCTATCCACTGTACGTTCACACTAAGGCAAATAATCTGACCACCTATCTACCTCAACAATATACCTCTCCCAACCCCTCAAAATGTCCGATATTTAGGTCTACATCTAGACCACAGGTTAACTTGGGAAACTCACACCCACAACAAAAGACTTGCCTTGAATAATCGCTCTCGCCAATTACGCTATCTTCTCATATCACAACACATCAACTTAAAAACAAGCTACTATTATACAAACTCCTACTCAAATCGATCTGAACATACGGTATCCAACTCTGGGGTGCAGCCAAAAAGACCAACTTAAACAAAATCCAAGTCTTCCAATCAAAATGTCTCCGACAAATAACCAAAGCCCCTTACCTTGTATCTAACGACACACATAGAGATCTAGCCATTCCAACAGTCCAAAACGTCGCAAAAACTTTCTACAAACGCACTCACTCCAAGTTCCACAGCCATCGTAATCCCCTGATTTCCGAGCTATCCACCAACGCTATTCCTGGTGACCCTAGAAGGCGTCTTAAACATACCTAGTGTCGTGACCTACTGAAATAAAATTGTATGTACCTCTACGGCTCTACCTCTCCTTAATTTTGTATTCAATCTCACTTCCTCTTGCTAGCACATCAAAATAAACTCCTAACCTTAAGTGCCTCCAATGGGATCTTATCTCCTGTCACTCAAGCCATGTCTACTCCATCACATACGCTAATTGTATGATAATATTTAAAGATTGTGTATTTTAATAATAAACGATAAAAAAAAAAAAATTGTATGTAGTTTTACACAAGGGTTGCCGGGTTAATGCCCAACATTATAAATCAAGTGAACTATCAATCATCTTTACTTTTCTCAAACCAGTCAAAATGTCAAAATTGGTATCAACAGTTAAGTAATAGGCACCACAGTAATACAAATTCGAGGCTTGACGAGTACAACGACGACGACACGCTTTCACGTTTGACGTCCGGAGGCTTAATGTATGAGAGCTATACTAACCTCTCGCCGACTGTGCCTGTGCCTGCCAGATCTATGTAATATGTCGAGCGCGGGATACACAGCACCTGTTGCAACAAGTTATAAACAACTGTAAAATCGTTCATAGTCGAATCTATTCTTGATGACTGCGTGTAGGTATTTTGTTTAAACGATGTCATAACTCATAATGTAATGATCTCTAAGGGCCAGTTGTACCGTCTACGGTTACACTTCGATTACGCTTCATCAGCTGAAAACAGATTTTATAACCGGTCAAATTCGGCCGATTAAACTTCGGTTAACTTTAGTCGGAAATGGTACAACTGGGCACTGGCCCTAAGGTTTTGATGAGCTAGAGTGGCACATAAATGATAAATGTGGAACTACTGACCAAAGGTAAACTGCGTTACCAATAATCAATTTAAGGGCTATGGGCTATGCATCTTAGATAATATACATACTAGATAGAGCTATGCGTATATCACTCGTATAGTTTGCGCTTGAAGCAGACTTGCTCAGCCTGTTCGGCTCAGATGTATTTGTTACGCATGTGTCAGAAATGAAATAGGTAGCGCGGGCGCAGGGCCTTGTTTTCACCTAAAATGTTATGTATTTAAACATGACATAAAAACAGATTTTGGTACTCATGTCGTACACGATCTACCAAACTCGTTTTCGAGTAGTGCGCGATCTACCAAAAATAGTATTTAATTTACATATTATTTTTATCACAACGAAATAATAATATACAAAGATTATACAAGTATTATTTTTATAAAAAACCTTAAACTAAAAATGTTGTTTTCATGTCTGAAAGAAAATCGTCAAATATTGTATCTATGGATGGATGAAGTGATCACCACCACTCTTCTTTCAACTGCCTTTCGAGTAAAGGTGAAGCTCCGTTTACTATTATACCGTATCTTTTCTTCACAATACGCCAAAGACCCTCGATTGACTGAGTATGTGCTCCTGTACTTGGATCAATAAAATTTAAGCTATGATTTAATAATCTTAAAATCGTAAATTATTTTAGCACCGCTCGGCGCTCGGAAAAACCGGTAGATCGCGTACGACATCACTACCCAGATTTTTTTTTGAAATTAAAATTTCCAGTGTTAAAATTAATATAAATGTATTTTCATTATGAATTACAATTACGTCTATTTAGTATTTACGTCCAAGTCCGGCCCGCGAAGTATGCAACGGCGCATACTGCCATACTGGTTATCTCCTAAAATATACGAATTATCTCCCATCCTTATTATTGTAAATAAAAAGATTAGTCGTTAATATACACTGGCGCATACTAGTAACATGTCCGAAATAATGGTAATCAGTAAAAAACGACAAAGTTATAAGAAGTTATTATGAGTAATACAGTATAAAGTATTATTATTATTATTATTGTAAATCATAAGTTATTATATACTAATATAATGTATAAAATCGCCACTATAATAAAAGTAACAACAGCAGTGGACATAGCCATCCCTCTATATGGGTATTTATAACGAAAATTTGACTGAAGGTAGCGAATGACAAATCAAAATTAGCTCAAAATCAGGGACGGATCCAAGGCGGGTCTAGAGGCCCAGCCCCCCCCCAGACATATTATTTCCAAATTTTTTTTATAGTTCTACCGACCCTTATATTACTATATTTTAAATAATATGTATGTGGGCCTGTCCCAGATTTTTGCTCTGGATCCATGCCTATTCAAAATGCATTGAGGACATTTCAAACAAAAAAGAACAAATTTTAAATTCAATTTTTATGAAATTTTAAATTCTCAAGACGTAAAACTAATTAAAAGAAATTTACACATGCTCGAACTTTTATATTTTACCTAAATCACAGTGCAAACTTTTTTGGAATTGCACAACAATTTTGACAATTTAATCGATAAAATCGATATACCTAATACTTATATATGACTAATTGTACCAATATTAATACAGTTCTATTTTCAGTCTTAAGTCTGAGTAATTGAATAGAAAATGTTAATTTGGTAAAAATATTTCTAGGCCTAACGTATGAATAAAAAATGTGTAGGCCTCATTTACGTATAATATACTACATTTACTGCAACATATACTTGTATACCCTAGCCGCCAAGAGTTTTTCTATGAGTAACTTATGTTGTCGTCGACTAAAGCTTATGACATATTTACAAGGCATATTATAAACTTTTATGGTTTTATAGTGGGTATATAAATATTTTATATTTTTATATTAAATATTTGTTTGTCTTGCGCTGCTGGAAAGTATCTAGTATCTACACAAACGCCAACATAATTCGTGTCTTCACACGATTATATTAAAATATAAAATGTAGAATTTAATAATGTGCCTATTATTATTCATATTAATAATTATTGTAATGCATAATTTTATTGTTATGTACATGGTAAATTATTATGATTTATTGTCATTTTCCATCATATTTTGTTGGTTTTCTTCTACCAGCTCTTCTGCCCATGGCTGTTGTTCGCCCGAAGCGAAAATGGCATACAACACAGCCACCGCAAAACATATTATCGCCATCAGGACAGCAGTTTCGACTTCGTTAAGTATCTATGTACAAATATAATTACAGTAGTTAACTTAATTTAACACAAATAGGAAAATTAAAAATGTTTTTATATTATTACCCTATAACTCAATATTCTATTTACATAGACCCACAAAAATTTGGAAATATAATGTATGCTCAGCAATAAACTATCTATTAAACTAGCATACTTTGGTGCGATGTCCAAAACATTTATGTTGAATCCTATACCAAACAAACGTAATTTTGTTTGTGAACATTATAAAAAGTAGTTTTCATTATTGTACTTTTCACATGCTTTTAAATGTAGCTAAACTTACCAAAATTATAAAGATAATCCATTTCTTTGAGAAAATATTTGCTAATTTTATTAGTTCTTGCAGTGTGGCCAAAAACGGCTTCCAGAATAAAAATTATGCCCGCTGAACCGAAATATGAGCAACTCCAGAACTTTCTGACTGTGGAGGTGGAAATGGGTTCGATGATTTCTGGAACTAATTCTACTAGGACGACGAAAAGTAACAATAAGATGATAGTGTATGTTCTCAAATTCCATTCGAACAAGTCCTGTGTAGTTAATAATTTGTATTAAGACAGCAATATATTATGAAACAGATCACTCGCTAAAACAAAAATATAATATCACTTCTTATTGTATTAAAAAAAAACACATACTTCACCGTATACATCACTATCGTATGATTCTGTAAGTCGAGCGTCACAAAAGCATAATAAAACAATCACGAGGAGCGGCTTAGAAGTGCAAATCGATTTCCACGGGATGTCCGATATTATTGATCGGGTTAACGAAACGCCAGATGTTCCAAAAGAATATCGCGAGTTGTTTGAACCTCCAAACAAAATAAAATCGAGGTTCATTCCCCTGAATGAATAATTCCCATTGATCACGTACAACCATAAAACGTACCACGCCAATCCAATCACACCTATAACGAAGTAGGTGTATAAAATATAGGTTAGGGACCTATATATTGTAGGTTCATTTATGAGATTATTATCCTGATATTCGATATTCAATAAATCAGTATTACGATTTAATTGTGAGTAAATTACCAGTAAATAGAGTTAAAGTATAAGATGAATGTGCATCGTGGAGTTTATCAATATTATCGTAGAGAAATCCGCCATCATATATCAACACGTAAAACACTATTGGAACGTGGCGTATTGATTGTTTGTTCAGTGGGACCCAATACGTCCAAACCCTGTCAATTGACACATCCACCACGGCCTGTAGGACAATAATTCACTAAGACTTTTACTATTTACTAACGTGTGCTATGAAATCGCACTTCATAATAAAGAATCTTATTTTTACCAATGTCGTTCCTACACAAAACTGTAGGATGCAATGCGTGAAAGCGTTTAAGTAATGTATACTCATGATTATTAATAAATGGCCAATCGACGATATGGCGACAAAAATCCCTAAAATACTGAAAATACCATTATAACACTAAACTGCATTATGATAATTCTTAAACTAGGTGTAGGGCTAGGATTAATATTTAATACATATTAGTATTTTATATCATGTTGGTACTGTATGCACCCTAGTTCAAATTTAGTTTTACGAGATAATAAAAACCACGCACGTTATAACAAAAACTATTTTTCATAGCGGAATATTTTTTGTTTACATACTTTTGCACTCATGTCCAATGGTAAATTTTTGATGGCAAGAGTTTGAGTTAAGTAACTGTAAATGTATTTAATTTAAATTTAAAACGATTGAGAGGACGTTACATCCGCAAAATAATATGTTGTTTCCGTCTTACAAATGCACCTATATAACATAGCAATAAGTATAATAACTGTTTAAGGGATAGAACCACTCAGGCTGTAGTCCAAACTAAGCAACCATATTTTCACATTTTAAAGAGGAGAACATTTATATGTGCAACGTTGTTTTTATTTTTTCTATGTAACCAATATGAAAAAAGTTCTTATTGTTTTAAAATTTAAAATTTACTATTTTTGAGTTTTTATAAATTGAACACTTTTTTCCGTATTTATGATATAGAAAAAATAAGAACAACATTGTATAGTAAATGTTATTCCCTATGTAGTGTGAAAATGTGGTTGCTTAGTTTGGACTACAGCCTGAGTGGTTCTATCCCGTGCAAAACAATTTTTCTATGTTATACATTTGTAAGGCGAAGACAACATGTCTTAAATTGAAAGTATAGACATTTTATTTGTGTCTTGTACAAGTATTTTCACGAAATATACCTATTGAATAATTTACAGTAAAAAAGAAGGGTTATGAATTGAAAACGGAGGCTTATAAATTGTAATTTATAATATCTCAAATTGTATGAATTTGAAAATACAGTAAAAGTATATTTAAAAATTCTAAAAATCAGAATTTGAATAAACTTATCATTAAATTAAAAATATATGGGATCTATAGCATATTAGCATGCTTGGTAAATCACTCTGTAATCATATTTGTAAGCATAATATTTTATGCAGAAAAAAAATGCACAATTTACTACATGTCTATATTTTATAATGCAATATTACATATAAATCTTAGCCCTAATTATATTTTAGTATTGATCGATTACTTGTGAGCCGGATAAACAGTAGCTAAGACACCACCAGGTATTAAACCAATATAATATCCATCCATATTGTAAGATACGCAACCATAATGAGAAAAGTCAATCTGTAATCATATTAGGTATAATGTTATTTAAATAAATGGTTGATAATTTATCTACTTTAATAGTAGGTAGGTTATTATAGAAATCAATTTATTAAAATTTATCAATTATTTGGTATAATAGGCACTCACTTTGTTTTGTTCTCCCACAAAATCAATAAATTTATAATACATAAACGACTGAACTGACGTAATGGATACACCTATAAAAAAACAATCAGTTTATCATACACTCATGTATACTACAGTAAAAAAAAGAAAATAATAAAAGAATACCAATAACATGTTCAAAGCAGGCCTTATGTACAGATACAGATACATATTTACAAAAGTATTTAAAATATGTATTTGAATACTCAGTAAAAATGTATTTAAGTATAAACTCAAATACTTTAAAAAAGTATGTTATTGTATATGCTTTAAAATACTTTCATATTTTGTATAAAATATTTTTTTTATCTTTTAAATCAAATAAACCAATTTTAATGTTTTACGTGAATACATCGTGTATATGTCATATTATACAATAATACGATTTAAAACGATGGTATAGTTTAGTATTTATCTCTAAATTATTCTAATGCAATAAAAATCGTTGAAATCGCTGACCTCAATTCATATTCAATGTCTTGCTTGGAAATAAGTCTTCTATTAAATATAGGTAATTTTGTATTACATAAAATTTATATATCACCTAACGAAAGTATAAATAATGATCTTAATGAAATTGAACATCAAATTTTAAAAATGACAACCTCCCAAAGTAGTTTCTATTTGATGATTTTAGGTGACATTAAGGAGATAAATTGATATCTCTCAAACAAATAATGAAAATACAAACGATCATCTTAGATTATTATATAATGACGACTATATTAGTACTATAAATTGCAACATAAGATCAAATAAAAATAGTGGGTAATGTAGTATAGACCAAATATATTCAGTAAAACAAAATCTTTAAAAAAAATATGTAACTTATGTTGCTTATACAACAATAAATTACAGATCATTATTCTACAATATTAAACACCAGTCACACCTCAAACAATCAAAAAACGGTTAATACATTTAATCAAAATACATTCTCTGAGAAACTTTTAAAGCAAAATTGGGTAAAAAAATTAAACATTATAGATGTAGATACTGCATAAGAAGATTTCATAAGCCAATTAATTATCTACCTTAAAAACTGATTCCACTGATATAATACAAATTTCATCCAAAACCAAACAAATCAAACCCTGGTGTCCTTCATAGCAATTGTTTTATCAATATGATGTAGAGATCATCTACATAGTCATACTAAGGAACACCCAGTGTTGTGAAATACCTATTTGAGGGGAAGTATTTAAATACTTTTTTAATGTATTGAATGACTTCTTAAATATTTTCAGCATGAATTATACTCAGTGGTATTTTAAATACTTTTTTTTTATATTAAATATTTATTTGTATCGAATAATTTTGGTTTTTTTTCGAACATTTTACGAAATATTTGATTGGAAAAATATTATTCAGTAGAGCAGGTATTTTAGAATGAGTGGAGCAACCATTAAAAAAAATTCTTCACTGTAGTATGACAGCAATACAACATCTCAACAGAGATAATCAAAAATAATTTAAATAATTTGTTGGTACCGACCACTATTGTACATCGTATAATCTTTAACACATCCACTTCAAAAGGTATTTTTCCCGATATATTTAAAATATTAATCATTACTTCAGTTTTTAAAAGAAGGGGACAAACAGAATATGGAAACTACTATCGACCGGCGAACGATATCTATTACCTACATCAGAATATATCTCCAACATTTTCGAAAAAATTCTTAAAAATGAGGTACAAGAATATCTTGTAAAGAAATAATTTATCACATCACAATTTGGATTTAGACCAAGATAAGGCACATACCTAGGAATTTCAAATATTACAAAAGCAGTTTATAAAGCATTAAATAATAAAAAATGCACAAAGGTATACTCAGACCTTGCAAAAGTATTTGATATTGTTAACGAAGAAATATTATTATCAAAACTAAATACATAGGAATTAATAAGACAGACTTAAGCTTAATAAAATCGTATTTGTCTTCACATTCTCAATATGTAAGAATTAAAAACACAGGGCCTTATATTATAAAATACATTTGAAATGAAAAACTAAAGAATTTTAAGATTTGCTTAAATAAATGGTTAATATGCAACAAACTATGGATTTAATGAATAAATACTGTCAACAATTTAGTTTTAAATTATTAATATTAATTTATATCCGATAGTTAAGTTTTAATATAAATGAATAAAACTATTTTTTATAATGTTTTTAGGTATTTGTTTAATGTAATTAGCCAATTTCAGATAAAATTTGTTGATAAGCTCATGGGCACCCACACGAGTATGCTCGTTATTCTTTGTGAAGTAAATAAAAATAATATATTTTCATCTCTGGCAGCATTATAGGTGGTCATCGGGGGGAGGGAGGCTTAGGGGGCCTAGCCTCCATAGAAATTTCACTAGCCCCTCAAAATTAAAACTATTAAAAAAATTATTGTGATTATTCTATCCCTCCTAAAAATTCAACCAAATGTCTACCTATGGGCAGCCCACAGTTTCAATTCAAACAAGAGAACCAGAGTGACAACTCATAAATTAAAATTATTTATCAACGAGAGTTCCGATAAAATAAATATAAGATAATATTAAGCACGGTTTACCTTCTTAAAAACTAATTATTAGGGCACTCTAAGAATATTATTCTTAAAGAGTGGGTTTTAAAACCAACAAAAGTTGGTCGTATGTTGTAGACATATTTTGATATTTGTTCTCGAAGAATGTCTATTGTTCACACCTTAAACGGCTTAAACTGAAGACAACTGAGCGTTACCAGAATATCGGCAGCTAGCACACAGCTATATTTCACGAAGATTTAAATAGTCAGTGGGATAAATTATAATCGATTACACACTGCGATTTACCTATAATTCCAAGCATAACTATCCCGTATCCTCTGTTCCAATATGTAGTTTTCAAACGATCAAACCTGTCGACGAAACTGGGCGACGGTTGTTCTGGAACTTGTGAGTGAGGCGGAGAAATCCATCTACTGATCGCGTTATCTCCGAAATTCATTATTCACGTTTTAAAATAAACCAGCTGGCAGACGGGTTCATTAACAGCAGCAGCTGTGTATTTTTTTGACAGTCAAAACTTTATTTTGATTTTATTTATTTGAAAAATACAATCTGTAAGTAATGTTCACAAAAAGCATATATTATGTGATTTAGTACAATGAATAGTATGAGAACATGATTTAAGAAATTACCCAGCAGTAATACTTTTCAAGTCAAAATTTAAAATGGTTTTAATAGTTTTAGATAACTTTTTTTATAGTTGAGTATTTGAGTACCCCAAAAATACAAAAATATTTCTTTTAAATCGTTACTATAAATAAGTTCCTATTTAATTATATTTTTTATATGTGTAGACATATAGTATAATAATGTAGTTTAATAAATATTATATTTACATTAATAATTCCATCATATGTTGTACACTTATTGCCATAGTTAACGAGAGAAATGTAATTAAGAAATGTTTAAATAATGCGAATTATCAAATTGACTTTTAATAAAATATGTACCTATATTTACTTAATGATTCCGTTGTCTATAGTTAATACGACAACAACATCATGATCATATAATATCCAGTATTTACCTATTGGCTATGTTATGTTATATTAACATGGGTAATTAATTTTCTATTAATATTATAACTTCTTATACAGTAATGTCGGTATGATACTTACATCAATGCTCGATAGTTCCCCGAACGTTTCAAATGTGTAAAAACGATGAACCGATCGTGTATCTTGCAGTCTACGTGTAGTGTGAGCAACGAATAACATTAATATACTGAAATTATGTAGTGTAAAAATTATGCATAAGCCATATGGCGCAAAATAACTCTATGATTAATGTTAATGTAATACGATTATATTTATCTTCAATATTTAAAATGCATCCGCATTGAATTTGTCAATATAATATTATGTTTTTTGTCTAAAATATGGGTCATATCTTTATAATAATAATTTAAAGTTTATTTTATAATTTATTTACTGAGCATAGTTTATTAACAGTGAGACCGAGTGACATCTCTCTAGTATACCTATGTTATTATTATAACAGTAAAATGTTAATTAATTTTACATCGGTAATATCAATAATACATAGATACATTATATTAATGTGTATGTATTAATAATTTTTATATGATTTAATTTTTTAAATAAAATTTAACCATCTTTTATAATATTGAATTATTTTTCCAACGCTGAAGATATGACTAAAATTGTAAATTATATTAAATTATTGTTTTATCAGTAAACGATCATTTCAAAAATTTACTTAGGTACTTTAAGGATAATGAAAGTGGGCATTCACTAAGAATAGTAATCGTTAAATATGTAAAAATAATACAAATTATGTCATGTCAAAATACTCGTTTGCTAGCTAAATAATACTTTTTGCAACAATTTATTATCTACATAATATGAATTCATCATGTGGTTTATTGATTGTTTTAGTATTTATATGAAGCGATGTTATTTATGTTGGTACATAATGAAATTTAATCATTTAATATAAAGCGACCGACGATAAGTTTGAATAAGTTGAGTTCAGCTAGTAACATAATATAATGTCAATATTTTGAGTGACCCTTGAAAAAATATTCTGAAATTGAATAGATATATGCACTTAAAAGCAAATAGAGGGTAAGTGAATAATGCTCAAGGGTGTTCACAGGGAGGGAGTAGAGGTAGCTGTCCCATTTTGCTTTATTTTGGGTCAATTATCATATTCACATCCATTATATATTAAAAATTTTCATTTTATGATAAGGCTGCTCCTAAAATTGTTCAACTGCTACTATGACTTACTTATCAACCAAATTCAAGCTTTTTGTCTCAACGAATAACATTTTATTGACATTTATAGAATAAAAAAAGAAAAAAGAAAAAAGAAACTAGAAAATGTCAATAAATAACTTAAAAAGAGTCAGAATAATATTTTAAGAATTTTATAATGTATAGGAAATGATAAATTTGAACATTTTATGAAAATGTCAAATTCCTGCATTTAACAGTTTTTGATTGACAACAAAATAAGAAAATTATTGTTTGAGAATTTGTTAATTTACAGGTATACCTATACAGAAAGATCTAATGAATAACATCAAACTCTCGTTAAAAATTAATTTTGGCTTTCTGCTACACCTTTTTCCTGTAAATGTAGGAAAACATAAGGGAAATCTTGTATTCAATTTTTAAATCTTAGATGTAAAAAGAACATTGTTTATGAATTTATAACTAATTTTAATTTGCAAACTTTCAAGATTCTTACAAATTTTGTCAAAATTCTAAATTCAATCGCTCATAAACAATCAGTGTAGATTTACCAAAACTTTTTTAAAATTTTTAATAACAACAATTTACGAGGAACCTAGTATTACATTTTCAAGATTTTTGACAGAGCAAAAATGTATAAATAGTTCAACACGAGTCAAAATAGTTTGATATTGACAAATTTAATGGCGTAAAAAAATACAAACAATAAAATCAATGAAAATGTCATTTATCTACGGTAATTTTTTTTAAAGTTCACCAAAAGCCAAAATCGATTTTGTCAAAAACCAATTTTAATTAAAAATCTTAGTTTTTCCTTAATAATTGTTTGTTTTTCTCAAGATTTTGAAAACTATAGGAAATTTTTACTTTTGACCTTCTAAAGTATCAACTAGATTTACTTTCCTACCAGAAAGCCGAAGAATTTTTACAACCCCAAAAGGTGATGACAGACACTGAGATAAAAAAAAAAATATAAACACACATCATTGAAAAATTAATAAATTAATTTCATCGCTCAGAATTTTAAAGTTATCTCTGTAGGCATATATTATAGGTTAGGTTGGGTTACCTAGGTTTGTTTCGTCAAAGACTTTCGGATGGAATAAAAATAAAAAAAATAAAAATATGAGTACAAATATTATGCACTAATAATTTAGTATTATATATTGTACACATATTGAATTTTTTTTAATGTAATGTTTAAATAATGGCAATAATGCAATTCGTCAAATTAACCTATGATAATGGAATATATGTATATTTATCATTTGTATATTTAAGAGGACGTAACACTAGTATTTGTTGTTTCCGTCTTACCAATGCGTAATATAGCAAAATTACGCTCGGCAGAACACTTGTAGCTCCTTTAGTTTAAAAATTAGATTGAATCGACCTATTATGAAACTTGATGGTAAGAACATTATCTGCGTTTGTACTTTGGTTTTTGCGATAATTCAATTTTTAAGTGAGTTATGACCATTTTTAATTTACCGTAGGTATATTATATACATATAACTTGCTAAAAATTTAATTATCGTAAAAAACCAACGTACAAACACAGATGATGTTCTTACCATCAAGTTCTGAAATTCACTCTAATTTTTAAACTAAAGGAGCTACAAGTATTCTGCTGAGCGTAAATTTGCTATATTCCGCACTGGTATGACGGAGACAACAAATACCAGTATTACGTCCTCTTAATGAATCCGTTCTCTGTAGTCTATATACGACATCTAGGTAATCGTAATATAATGTCCAGACAACCAGTACAATATTTATGTATAATAATTAATCTTTTATTAATAATATAACTACTTATATAATTAATACGTGATACTAAAATCGATAGTTTCCTGAACATTTCAAATATTGTGTATAAATGATAATCTGGTATGTGCATCTTGCTGTCTAAGTGTGGCGTGAACAATGAATTACTTCAATGCATCACTGAAATTATATAGAGTGTATAAATTATACATAAACCGTATGCGCGAAATATTTCTATAACTAATGTCTATTTATACACATAATACGATTATATTTATCTTTAATATTTAATTCATCCTCATTGCATTCGTCAATATAATATTATTTTGTAATTTGTCAACATAACATTATAATAACTAGTTGAATTACCCGTCGCTGCCGGGTTACAGAAAAACAACCTTCTTTTTTCTTAAATAATACTTAAATTTTACAAAGAAAATAAAGATTTTACATGTGATTTAATCAATAATTTAAATTACTACCTCAAACATAATTGAACTGGACTAAAAGTGTTTGTTTTAAATTTTTTGTTATGTGAACATTCGAATTTGGTTTCCAACCACCAGTCGAACCCCCAGACGACAGATTTATATCAAGCTATAAATAAATAATATATTACTTTAGGTGAAATGGACGACAAACATTACAAACTAAAATTAAAATAGATTCAACTCTACATTGATTACAAATTGGTCTAGTTTTAGATACATATTAAATTTAACAAATTTCTCTACTGCAAAAGTTTATTTTGAATTTGTAATATGGAAGTTTTACTATTTTATTCAAAATAATATACTTACTATAAGAGTATCGTCAAAAGGTATCAAATATGTTAAATTCCCTTTCATCTCAGTTATACTTAATGTCTTTTTATTAAAATAAACATTAAATAAAATTGAATGGTTATTTGTTGAATCACAAGGATATAATTTTTGAAAGACAATACGATATTCTCCCTGTAATAAAATAATATATGAACGTTTTTGTAGATACCTCAAATTTAAATTATACACATCACATAGAGAATAATATTTACTATGTTTAATAAATCAAAGTGACTATAAATTTACCACAGGTAAGTTCGGCATAAAATTGTTTTTTGATTGAGATATTGAAAAAAATACAAAAATTACGAAAATTAGAATTTTAATCATTTTCTTGATAATATATTATATCATTAATGGTAGAGTATTTCGTAAGTATTCAACTGTAAAAATGAATAACAACTATTATTTTCCAAAATGTATTGACACATTTAGATGGATTAATACCTATACTAGAGCTGCTACATTTAAATATTGCCGGAAATTCTTATATAATTATATTGAACAGGAAAAATGTAATTAGGTTGCACCGGAAGTGTTAAATTTATAAATTTAAGTTGAATGTTAGAAAATGAATGAAAGAATAATATGCTATTAATCTATTATATACCTTATACCTATGTTATTAAAATGTCCTTAAATAAAATTATTGGATAAAGAATAAAATTGAAAATTATAAATTTTAAGTTTTCATGTAAGTAGGATAAAAAAAGTCAATTCTGCGGCCTCATCAACATCAGCTTCATCCACCTCAGGTCCCTTAAGCCATCAGAGTGATAAGATGATTTTTTCATGTGATCAATTCATTTTTCGATCAACCCAACTTTTGTAATATGAACACAAATATAGGTAAATAAAATATTTTCTATTCATGTTAATCAAATCATGGATTTTTTGTCTCTGTCTAGACTAAAAATCAAGTTAATAAGAGTATAATTCATCGAGTTTTTTCATCAGGTTTTTTTGTTTGTTATAGTTGCGTTTGATACTATAGTAATACTGCGATCGATGTAGACGTACTACATGATGCAGTACAAACTACACCAATAGACAATAACTATTAATTATAAGTATTACAATAAACAATAAGGGGGACAAGGTGACCGAGTGGTCTGACGCGTCCGCTGCGACGCAGCCGGTCGCGGTTCGATCCTTGGCCACCGGGCGGCATTTTTCTCCGGACAAGTCGCGGTGACCGGAGAACAAGTGCTGCCATCCCCCACCCCCGGGGCATGGCAGAAACCTACGGGTGCCCCATTCGAAATTCTGCCAAATCAAACACACACGTGTTCCCCCCTACCGACCCAAAACCTACAATACCTACTCTACAGCTAATGGCCACAGTTGCCGGGCTCAAGATCAATAATAAAAAAAAATAATAATAAACAATAAATCATTTTCTATTTTATTATGATACAAAAAAAAACATAATTATAAAATAGAAAATTTAGTATAAATAATATTTTCATTATATTACTATTAATAATTCGTATCAAAATGTATGTGCTTTATCCAAATTCCTTTCGGGACACAAACAGGGTTCGGCTAGAATAGTGCTTAAACAGTAAGCCCTTAAAATTGCCAACATGTCACAATATGCATGGATTTGTATTTTTTTATTTTATTTATGAGTTAATATATTTAAGTATTTTTTCGATAAACATAATATTATGATATACGCGAGAATAACGGCCTCGTACTACGTATGAATATAATATTAAATAATAATAGTATAATATAATAACATTTTTCTAACATAGAAAAATGGTCAATTATTATTCCATTGTTGTCATAATACCTATTATTTTTCAAAGTCCCTACAATCCCAATAAATATATATAATTTATTCAGGATTCTATGTTTAAATCACAAAATAAATACTTTGCATTATATAACTTCAAATCTCAATTTACTTATCAGATTTTAAGCATTTTATTCCTAGCCAACCACTTTGAAATTGAAACTTAAACTGATGATGTCAAGTAACTATTTTATTCATCTTCGTGTTTTGATCGGCATCAACATTCTTAAATAGTAAATAGTAAATACTAATACATTTTATTCTATTATTAATTAGTACATTTTTAAAAACATCAGACATTTAGTTAAATATCTTATTATGGTGAAGGTATAACGCATTGCTCAGACTCGTGAAATGTAATTACGATTCAAAAATGTGAGTGTGGTAATAATAATTAATAATAACAATGAATATTTGAAAAATTCTTCAAATTTAGCAACATAAATTAGATTGTATATAAAAAATTATCAATGCTACTTTCGCTTTCCCACCAGAAAAATCCTTGTCAAATTACTCACACGGTATGAAAAATATAAGATGGGGGGGGGGAACTTCACGCTACACCCCCTTTTGAGCTACGAATTGAAATATGCTGCTAACATTTTGTAAATAGCCCCTAACTTATTTATAATTTCGAGTCCAAAAATCATACCAATCATTGGTGTTTATACGTGGGTGTAGTTTATACTGTTTAATGTTAATAGTATAATTTAAAATTATGTTATGTAACACACAATTGAAATATACTACTTACAGAAGTATTTTACAGAATATATCGGGCTACTATTTAATATAAGTTTAATATAGAATAATTGTTTCTTAGCCTTATAGACTTCATACATGAAAATATTACAATAAACATAAATTAATAATTTATTTTTTTAAATGTATTTATTAATTCTTTTTACCCAATATTTGTAGGAACATAACATTTGTTATTGAATATTATAAGCTCATGGTCATCAAATAAGAGCTCACATTAATTAATAACAATTTTTATTTTGTTTTGCTATTAAATAGATTATGTTTTTCAGATCTTCAAATTTTATTCATTTTAAATTTACTATATTAATTTTTAATTATTAAAGTTAGAAATCGTGGTTCATGGTTCTCGTCATTTATTATAAAACGTCAGGACTATACATCAAAAACATTTTTCGCCACCAGACTGTTTCAATCCTTTGCGGACTTTTTCTCATTTTGGTGCCGGATCCTGGAGTCATGTCACTATAATAGAATTATTGGTAAAAGGAAAATTGAAAAAAATAAAATTGATTCAATTAATTATTGATTCTTATTACTTTTATTTATCTTGTAACAAACGCTTAATATAAATTCAAAAATAATAAAATATAAAATTTTTGTTTTTTTGTTTAATTAAAAAAAAAGACATCTCTTATTGCTATAGTTGACTTTTGTACCAATGTACATGTCTTTATTTTTTACTTTTTCACATATAAAATTACATGTAGTTTTATTTTTGTTGAACTAGGGGTACTTTTAATTTTTTTTTGCCAAATCTGTGTGCACTTCTCATCAATTTACACGTACTACATACGCTGTATAATGATCATGTCCTTAAAAAACTGCTCCGGATAATAGATATCTAAAATGATTTAAAACAATTAATTAAATTATATATTATTTTGAAATAATTATATACAATACCTGTCATTGTAAATTGCCAGACTACACTGCAAGTCAGCCAATGAGTACCTACTCTTGATATTCAGTAATTTAATCTGTTTCAATAAATAAATGATTTACTAGAATTCTTGTTACATTTAAAAATCCCAAACAGTTTACTTCTGTGCATTTAGTTTTTTTACTTCACTGTATTCATTTAAACTAAACTCCATATCATTGAGATTGCTGAATGATGATTTTAAAATTATTGTTGGACTCGGTATAGTTTTCGACGTAGCACAGTTGAAACACAGTCGTTTTTCAACGGCGGATGGCACACTTTCAAACCACGAAAATTATAAGGAGTTGTGAGCTGTATATAGCAAATAGGTACATAAGACTGCGAGTAAACTGCATTAATATTTTCTTTTTTAGATTGTGTGAAATTTGGAAAAATTTTCCAAAATATGCAAATCAAGCACAATAACGTAAAAATAAGCGGTTTCCGGCAAAATGTATGAACTATGCAAAATATGTACATTCAAATTTTAGATTTGGTATGAATTTATTTCGCACTCTGCTAAATTTTACAATAAACAAAAAAGTATGCAAATGCTATACGTCCCGAACCTTGGTCATGAGGTTTTCTCCCCCGTCACTTACCTTTATGCGAGAGCTTTATAGTTAGGTACCTACACGGCTGTATATATATTACATTATTTATTACATTATAGTGTAGTAGTATAATATAATCACACAATTTTTTAGCAAATACTGCACACTATTATAGAATAATATTGTTTGATAACGTATTAATGCCGAGCCTAGAGAGAATATATTAAATTCACGATTAAAGTATCCATTTTTTTTATTACTTCTGTAAATTTCAAAGCCTAATTTTGAATTTTTTTCATGTATCGACACTTCTAGAGTTTTATATTAAGTTATAGTTTAACCGTTAAGACTAAAAACAATATTGTGAGATGCCGGACAAAAAATTGTACTCACGACAGTAGGGTATCTAAATGACCTATGCCTAACCTAACCAAAGAATTCAAAAACTAGAAAACTGATAACAACATATTATATTATAATATCTATCATCTATGGCAAAAGCCGATCGTCGTCACTCGTCGGAGACGATTCACAATTCTAATAATTTCATTGAACAAAAGAGAAATGTGTAAGGCAACAATAAACATTTGCTCACATATTTCATTCTACTCAAGTAATTTTTATAAAAAATCTCGATTTTTTCAGTTCGGGTTTAGATGAAGAAAGAAGTTCCTCGATATGGCGTCTGCACTCAAGATATGGCCTTGCAGCTATATATTACCCGAAGAGTCGATGTATACGTAAGTTTGATTACCTATTCTTTTGGGGCTTACATATTTTACTTTTTAGTCTCAAAATTAAAATTTATTGTCACAGACAATTTGCTACCCGGGTAAAGTAGGGGCATATTTTTTGTTCCCGAGCGCGCAACACAAAAAAATACGCTTATAGCACAAACGACGACGGCATATCCAGGTCGCAGAATAATAACATATTTATACAATTAAATAGATATAAATAGTGTTGTACATACTAGTCATACTACAGTAGTACAGTACACGGGAGTTCTTATGTCCCGCAAAATTCAACAATTTTTATTTTTAGTTTATATAAATGTTGAGTAATATATGAATATTACTATGCCGTCTGCTTGTGGTCGAACCGCGAATTAAAGTGACGCCGTCGTACATCAAACATCAAATTATTTTATAAAGCTGGGAAAGTCGCTCTGCTGATTATTGAATATCAATTGGAAATTAAATAAGGACATTTTAAATTTTAAATATTCTCGAATAGCTTAAAATATACCTAACCAATGCACTCAAAATTAATACATAAAATATTAATTATTAATTTCGTGCTCGACAGTATTCAGAGAAAAGATTTAACTTGGAATTTTACAAACTATAGTTGGTATAGTCGGTATACGGTAAATGTGATGCATTAGGCACTGAATACCTTTATGTTAAATCTAAAAAGTAGTAATCACATTTATTTACAATAAGATTTTTATTTAATAACTCATAAAAAAATATGCTTGTGCTTCGAATATTTAAACACTACCTTTATTAATTATTAAATTAAAAATTAAAATAATAGGTACTTTATATACTGTCGTAATTTAAATTTTAAAATTATAAATTATTTTGGTTAATGTTATACCCACTCATTTCATTATCTTAATGGTCTAATTTCAAAAACAGACCTCTTTGATATAAAAATTTGTAATATAATATCAATCTATGGTTTTATCATATTGACGTAGTATAAATTATAATGCAATCCGTGGCGATTGTCGAAGTAGTTGCAAAGACGCAATCGATCTAAAATTTCAGTTAGCAAAGCTGCAGACATGAACAAGAAACATGAAGCGATCCGTACGGTTTTTTTTTCATAATAAATCTCAATATTTTCAGACTTAAGTTCAGTCGTATATCTGATTTATTCCGCAGTGCACACACAATATCAGGGATTCTGCCGAAGCCCGAAAGCGTCGATGTTTAAAGTAATTAATTTTGGTTTCATATTTTTTTGGTGCTTAAATTTATTTCTTAAATAAAAATTTAATTTCATGAAAAATATGCTACCCCTATGTAGACACATATTTTATTTCTGAGAGCAAATGCATAAAATACGAGAGATCAAATAATATACAAACGCCGCTCGTCGTCGTCGTTTTTCTGCTCCCTGATCATAGGGTAATTTTATAATTATAACCTATTTTTAAGTACTTGAAATAGACATTCATTATACGGTTTAATTAAGAAATACCCGTTATAAGTGATTACTCATAAGACACAATTTTAATTTATAAAATGATAACTTATAATTTTTTTTAAATCAAAAGTTAGCAGTTACAGGACACTATTAATTTAGGGTTGAATATATTTCATTGTTCTATTATAATATATTAATATTACATTATATTATAGTTGTATCCAAAAAACAAAAATGTTCACAGAGAAGTCAACTCACTATCCTAAAAAGTAATCACCCCGTACAAATGATTATGAAAAATATACTTTTATACTAGTATAGGTGTCTATATATAATATAATAAATAATAATGAAATAAAAATAGACACAGGCGGTCAAATATTCTAAAATTGTGTAGTTATTCACACCTGGGTTTATACGAGTTAAAAAATTAAAGTCATGTAAATTTTAACTTTAAGTTTTACGGAAACCCGGTTTTTGACAAAATCAATTTTGATTTTTGATGTAACTTTAAAAAAAAAAACACCGTAGACATACATGACATTTTTACTGTAAATTTATAACGGCGTTTTCTGTTTTCTATAAGCCATAAAATTTTGACAACAAATTTCAAAAGCGTTTGAATTTTGAATTTTGACAAAATAAGTAAAAGTCACGAAAATGTGCAAAATATTTTGAGCTAGAAATTTATAAAAATGTGTCGTTTTATTGTTTTATATCTAATTTTTTTAAACTTAATACAAGATTCCTTATAAGTTTGTCTGCCTTTACCAAAAAAAAAAAATTCTACCGGAAAGACGAATTAAATTTTTATAAGCATTTGAAGTTGAAATTTTGACGACATTGGATATTCACTCCATTTCTCATATATAGTTATATAATTTAGAAATACCCGTTATAAGTGATGACTCATAAGACACAATTTTAATTTATAACTTATAATTTTTTTTAAATCCTAAGTTACCTGTTACGGGACACTATTAATTTGGTGTTGTATATTTCATTGTTCTATTATAATATACTAATATTACATTACATTATAGTTGTATCCAAAAAACAAAAATGTTCACAGAGTGGTAAACTCACTATCCTAAAAAGTAATCATCCAGTACGAGTGATTATGAAAAATATAATTTTATACTAGTTTAGGTATCTTTATATTATATAATAAATAGTAATGAAATAAATAGACACAGGCGTTCAGATATTCTAAAATTGTGTAGTTATTCAAACCTGGGTGTATACGAGTTAAAAAATTAAAGTTATGTACATTTTAACTTTTTAACTTCTTTTAGATTCCGAGCGGAGCAATGAAATTTGCAAGTAAATTTTACAATTTATTTTTTTGTTTTTTTCTGTCATCACGTTAATTTGGGAGAGTAAAAGTGCTTAGATTTTCTTCGACAAGCATCTTTTCAGATAAAAATGTGAATGGTATCGGTACTTCAAGGGGTCAAAAGTAAAAAATTATCAATAGTTTTCAAAAGCGGCAGGAAAATTAAACAAAAAATTAAGGAAAAAGCGAATATTTACGAAAACCCGGTTTTTGACAAAATCGATTTTAGTTTTTGATGTAACTTTCAAAAAAAAAAAAATACCGTAGATACACATGAAATTTTTACTGAATATTTATAACGGCCTTTTCTATAAGCCATATAATTTTGACAACAAATTGTTATAAGCTTTTGAATTTTGAATTTTAACAAAATAAGCAAAAGTCACGAAAATGTGTAAAATATTTTGAGTTAGAAATTCATAAAAATGTTTCGTTTTAAAGATACCTTATAAGTTTGTCTGCCTTTACCGAGAAAAAAAATTCTACCGGAAAGTCGAATTAAATATTTATAAACTTCAAATAGTTGAAATTTTGACGACATTGGATGTTCACTCCATTTCTCATATAGTGATTTTTACTTATTTTTTTATAATGAGAAACCAATAATTGCAGATATTTGAAATTCACATCACTTTTTTATATTTTCAATTCATATACTTAATACAATTTTACTTTTTACAAACAATTTGAATTTTGAATTTTTTTAGTTTATTTAGTTTTTTTTTTCAGGAGGTTAATACAATTTTAACAAAATGATAATAAAATTGTATTTTTTGGGTAAAAAAGCTTGAAAATTCAATAAAATTCTCCCGATAGATATTTATAATATTAGTTAAAAAATATTTAAAATACATAGGTACGATTTTAGTAATGAGCATTTAAAGTTTAAATTTTATCAAAATTCATATCATTTAAAATGTACAAATAATTTTATAATTTAAGATTTTTGAAATATTCAACTTTTGTAGGTTAGGGTTGAAAATTCAAAACAAAGTTCCAAGCAAGTTGGTTATTCTGTTATTAAAAAATGAAAAAAATATTATCACAGATTTTTTGTGTTCGAATGTGAACTAAATTAAAGGTTCAATTGCCAAGAATAATGATTTATGTTATTTTGTTGTAAATTAAAAATATTATTCGTGGGTACTTGAAACTTTTAATGTATATTATTATATTTTATACCCACAATGACTTTTTAAATGTACTTTTTTGTTAATGAATTCAATCTACTGCATGTAGTACTAATACTTACTAGTAAAATAAATTACTTTAATTACAATAATATCATCGAATATACTAAATTATTAAGTAATATTATAGACTGACAGACCGTCTTCGCTCAGAATCGTTTTTCGTATACAATGATTTTTTATCGTTGAATTCAAACTTAACACCATCCATTTCAGTGATCTAATTTAACCTAATGTACAGCAGAGTGACCTCCACATACCAGCTTTTTTAAATATAATTTTCAATATCTTAACATTTTTAACTTAACTGATTTGTATTGCTAAACATTTATTAAATAATGAGTTACTTTTGTAAGTTTCCAAATCAATTTTAACTTAACTGAATTAAAAATTAAATTAGGAGAACTATTAACTTAAAACTGTTTGAAATGTTTCATATCGACTTAACTTAACTCATTTAAAAATTTTCATTAACTAGAACAGGCTTGCAGTTATTATTATACTAAATTTTTTTTTACGTATAAGTACTCACATAACATATTACCTAACACTGATTTATTGCAATAATTATTTATTTTCTTAAACACAATATTTCAGGAATTAATATATTATAAATTAATTAATAATAAAAATAATTGAATTGAACGATATTTATAAAATATTGAAATAAAATAAACACACTTGCTAATTAGTAATGGTAACTAGTCCCTGAGTATTATATACTATTATTAAAATAAAAATGAACCAGTAGCAGAGTTCTAGTAGATAACTAACTTGCCGTGCCTAGTGAAGAAACATGACTTTCGTAAGGTATAAAACTTATACGTTCTTGAATAAAATAGTTAAAACAAAAATTAACAAATAATAACTAAGTATAGATAAGAAAAAAGCTAAAACTTAAAGAGATTATTTTAGCTATATAATATCTGTAATTTCTAATAACAAATAGCACATACGTATATTGTTGAACATTTTACTATATAGGCTGCATTTTTTTTCAGAGATGGTATTCGTCAGTGAAAATTTGCCAAATTTTGAATACAATGTCATGTTACGCAGTGTGAAATGTGTTGACGTGAGTGTTTCAAAGACTTAGTTGTATAGCAGAAAACATGTGGTATGTACTTTTTATTTTTCAGCAGATTTATTTAATATTGTCAAATGATCAGAGTTTGTATTGCCCCCAACTTTTCAATTTAATTGTAATGAAACTACTAGTATAACGCTATTCCGGCTATCAATAAAATTATGATAAAAATTAGGAAATTAGTCAGGTATGAAATTTATTTTATTTTTTGTTTAAAATTTTTTTTTGTAATATTTAAATATTTTCACCGATTATCAGGTACGATGACCTGTAGTCACTATAGAGACTGTGTGTGTGTGAGAGAGAGTGAGAGGTAATGAGATGGAAAAAATAGAGAGAGAGAGAAAGAGAGAAATGGGAGGGAGAAAGACTGAGGGTGAAAAGGTTGATGGGGGGAAGGGAGAGTGAGTGAGACTTGTAGGGAGGGAAAATTGGAAGTGTGGAGGTAGAATAGTTAGGTTAACAATGGCGTCATGTCGAATACGTAGGAAAGGTTCTTGAATTGCAAAGGTCATTAGACCAATCAGCTGAAAAACTACCTAGTGATAGGTTGAAAACCTTGACTTATGGGATAGAATAAAAAGATCACTAGAGGATGTCAGAGCACTGTTTGTTTGCTCTCTGTATCCCACGCACAACAAAGCAATTAATGTATCGGAACCAACCATATATTGTTACTTTAATAATGGTTGGTTCTGCTAAACATAAATTTGCTTTGTTGCGCGTGGGACATGAAGAGCAAAAAATAGTGCGTAGACATCCTCTCAAAAGTGTCATCAAGTTGAACAAAAAAGTAAGAAAAGACGTATTTCTATGTCAAACTATGGGTTTTCGATCTCTTTTACCCTAGCGTCAAAACCAACCCAATGTTTTCTTTTTTTTTTTTTTATTTTAAGAAAAACAAAAATGATCGACCAGCTTTAAACACATGCTTGTGATGGTGGTAGAGAGTTATATAACATAATTAATAAAATTGTAATATTTACGTTTTTAACTAATCCAAATCTTTAATATTGGAGTAAAGTAGTATGTGGGGAGGTGACGAATTTTCTAGTAAAGTATGACTCTTAGTAATTTAAATGTATGTCAAGTATTGGCAAATTTACTTTTTGTTGTTGGATGGGGAGTATTTTAGATTTTTGACCTATTAAAGTTGATACACAAAATTTATGAAAGACAATAATAGTATTAAATGATTACAATAATTTCTTTTAATAGTTATATGAAATTATCACGTGAACTTATATTAGTGTACTATTTCTAGTAAAAAACGTATTGCAATTAATACCTAAAAAAAAAAAAAATAATAATAATTGGTGTATAATATATGTAGGTAAGGATACTCTTATACCTGCGTAATAGTTTATGTTAAAGTATCTGTATGTCATTTTCCTGTGGCGTGGTTGAAACACTATTCGTAAGCCAATTCTTCACGTAGCAATAGGAAGTATAATAATATAAATAATAATATGCATAAATAACTAATACAAAATATTAAGGATACAGTTGGGGCTTGGTGTGGCGTGGTGATTGGCTGGAGTCCCTAATGGGTGTCAATCATCGGCCGGCGTAGCTAGCATTCGGATGGGTGACCACCTGGGTGTTAAGTGACGAATCCTAGCTCCACTTACACAAGTGTTACTCGAACCCTACCGTGACATCTACAAAATATGCTGTTATCAATAGTGAACGGTATATTTACAATCAAATTGGCATACAAAATAATATGTAATATACAATTGGTACAAAATAAGAAGAATACAGTTGAGGCTTGGTGTGGTGCGATGATTGGCTGAAGTCCCTAATGGGTGTCAATCATCGGCCGGCGTAGCTAGCATCCGGATGGGTGACCACCTGGGTGTTTAGTGACGAATCCTAGCTCCACATACACACGTGTTACTCGGATCCAACCGTGACCCCTACAAAAGATGCTGTTAGCCATATAGTGCACGGTTTATAGAATCGCTAAAAATTACGATTATTTTAGCCAGTTATTGGCAATGGAAGGGGAGAAAGTTTATCATCCAGATAATGCTCAAAGAATTTCAAAATAAAATTATTTCAATACGTTATTCAGTTGCTTCAAATATAGACATCTTCCTAGAATTTATACAAAACAAATGAAGCTTAAATAATTAATAAAAAGATGTTGCTTTAAGAAAGACGTTTCACCTGAATCTGTGGTCTCCAATTCTTCAAATGCGTCTTACAAGTGTGAAACATATCAAAATTTAGTTAAGCAATTATCATTCATCTTCGTTGATTCCAAATAATAATTATTAATAATAATTAATTCCAAATGATCACTCTAATATTAAAACTTTCATTGCTAAATGAGATCTGCTGACATTAATGAGCACTTGTTACACGGGGCCAACACTTGCTTATAAAATATTAATACTAACTAGTTACTTCTTAAATGTACATCCAATCATACTTTCAAGTTGATGTACATATAAAAGTCTTTATCGCCTTTCGCGTATGTTGTATGCTTCAAGTTGTTTCAAGTTGTTTCAAGTTGTAATAATTAAAAAAAAAAAGTTCAACTTGATAGGCGGACACAAAAATAGAAAAAAAATAAGGATCTTTTTATTCTAAGGGTCCCACTTAACCCTCTGTTAGTCGCGCGCCAAACGGAGGTGATTAAACTAGCACCCACCACACTGTCCAACTCGCGCGACTATGCTGTTAAGACAGAGGGTTAAATAAGTCATAAAAAGGTTAGTACGCCTAAGGGCTATGGAAAGTTGAAGCTATGGTGATGATAGTAGGCTAGTGGTAGTATACTATCATCCCTGGTCGAGAGCATTGCAATGATCTTTTCCTACTAACTACCAAGGTATTCGATATTGTATAAGCATAACAAAAAAGAAAATATTTAAATATTACCAAGATAAATTAGAACCGAATTAAGCATCATAATTTGTATCCACAGTTTTAAAGCCAGCCGGCTAGCGTTGTACCAGTACTTATAATTAATAATAACTTAAATACAGTCAACACTAAAAAGTGATATGTCTATCACAAAAAATTATAAAAACTAATTTAAAAATTCTAATGTATCAAAAAATAAAACAAAATCTTAATTAAGAAATAATGAGAGTTGACGGTATGAGGAGTTATTGTGAGGTTATCAGTATTTATTTATTCATTATAGTTTTAATTCAATATATGGTTTAGTGTATTAAAATAATATTGACTTAGAATTCCCAATATGTTTTCTTCTCACTTCTTTCCACATTGCACTTAATCTATTTTTTCTAACTTATTAACTAAGACCAAAACAAAAATATAAATATTACTATATTTGAATTTTTTGTATACTTTTTCAAAATGTATGCTAGTAACAGTATGAAACACAATATTATTTTAATTCAAACATTAAACTATTTGTAAAAAGTAGCTTTAACGTAAATGAGTCCTAAGAACTCTTTCACATTCATTTCTTGTATCTATAATAACTTTCATTCAATAAACACATTATTTTATTGTACTGAGGTAAAGTAAATAGAATTCTGATCATATTTTTTCACATTTTTTCATAACTAAGCATAAAATAGCATAAAGCTATGGGTTTAGGTTACTATTCTTAAATACTGATATTGTAGACTGCAGTCTTATAAATGTAAATTTTTTTTTTGATTCTTAAAATTCATTTGCCCGTGGGCGCCCATGCCCTCCATCCCATTTTTATTTTTAAATTTATATTCTATCATATATTTGTATAATTTTTTTATTTTGATGCTTGCAATTCATTTGCCTGCGGGCGCCATAATCCCCTTCGAATTTTTTTTTTCAATTATTTAACTCTAGTTCAATTTTTTTAAAACCATTTTTTAAATTTTGAGAACATGTTAGTATACCTTATAAAAATTCATTGTTTCATTATCTAATTATTGAAAATAAAGCTGTGAGTTTAGGAATAGTGATATTGTAGACTGTAGTCTTCAATATTTGTTTTTAAAGTACATTTTTTCATTCATTTTTTAAATTTGATTCTTATAATTCATTTGCCCTCGGGCGCCCTCGGGCGCCCATGCCCCCCTTCCGATTTTTATTTTTAAATCTATATTCAATCATATTTTTTTATAATTTATTTTATTTTGATTCTTACAATTCATTTGCCTGCGGGCGCCCATGCCCCCCTTCTCATTTTTATTTTCAAATTTAAATTATATCAAATTTTTTTTTTAATTTTCTTATTTTGATTTTAAAAATTCATATGCCTGCGGATGCCCATGCGCTTCTTTAAATTTTTTTTTATAATTTTACTCTAGTTAAACCTTTAAAAACATGTTTTTAAATTTTGATAACAAGTTAGTGCCTTATAAAAATTCATTGTTTCATCATCTAATTATTGAAAATAAAGCTATGAGTTTAGGAATAGTTATTGTATACTGCAGTCTTTAATATTTGTTTTTAATGCACATTTTTTCATAAATTTTTTTTATTTGATTCTTAAAATTAATTTGCCCTTGGGCGCCCAAGCCCCCTTCAAATTTTTTTTTTCTATAATTGAACTCTAGTTAAACTTTTTAAAAACATTTTTTAAAATTTTGATAACAAGTTAGTGCCTTATAAAAATTCATTGTTTCATCATCTAACTATTGAAAATAAAGCTATGAGTTTAGGAATAGTAATGTTGTAGACTGCAGTCTTTAATATTTGTTTTTAATGTAGGTACCTACATTTTTTCATAATTTTATTTTATTTGATTCTTAAAATTCATTTGCCCGTGGGCGCCCATGCACCCCTTCCCATTTTTATTTTTAGATTTATATTCTATTACATTTTTTAATAATTTTTTTTTTAAAATATTAAAATTAATTTGCATGCATGCTATTAATCTATTATATACCTTATACCCATAGTTGGACTACATGGGGGGGGGCAGAGTAGGCAACTTCCTCTCCTCCCGTGGACCTAGGCGCGGATCAGTGCAAAGATCTGGGGGTGGGGGTACAATTTTTTCAATTTAAAATTACAATATTGGAATCACTGTCCACCATGAACTAAAATAGTACTATCCTAGTTTGTGCAGCCAGAATGATACGTATAATAATATATTATATTATCAGACATACATGTAATTTGAAATAGAGTAATATGTGCAGGATCTGTAGAGTTATTGAAAATTAAACGATGTCAGCAAGACGAAAAGGTGCCAATTAAGCAGTCGAACAAATGCAGCAAAAAATATGAGAAATAAAAGAGCTCAAAAAACAGACGAACAAATCCACTACGATAATATTACGGATGTGCGTTAAGAGTATTGCTCAATCGCATGAATCTCAATCACAAAAGGCACGAGTTGAACTCAAAAAAGAACAGCGATTGGAACAAAGACAAGCTCGCCGGTTCGTAATAAACACGCAGAGCAGATGACTGACAACGCCAACAAGTGCATCAAGCATTTACATCTGATTCGTTCCTTCATCGTCTATCATTCAGTTATTAGTCATATATTGTATATTACGCTCATTCGGAGGTGACGATTAGTGTTATAGACAAGGAGTGTTCCCGTCGTAATGCGCTTAAATTAGAAAATGAGTCACCCGGAATGTGTCTGGAAAAGTGTAACTACCAGTAATTTAAACACCGCCCGAACCATTGAAAGGCTTATTTATCGGTACTGATACAGGTTCAAGCCTTTTTCTGAAATCAATTCGCAAATTGGATCCATGCTTTCAAATGACATCGTTTAGAGCAATAGAAATAGTAAACAACAATGCCCCAAATTTTCAAAAATTTAACTCAACATTTAAAATAAAATGTCAAGTGTTTCACAAAGTGGGCTCAATGCCGGAAAAACAACATACACTTTTACAAATTTATTTCATGGGTGGTGAGGACACAGAGAGCGCAATCATAAATCGAGTATAGATGCACTTTGAGGCTACTGTAATAATTTCCATTAAATGAGCACAATGTATTATTGAGATTCACCAAATCACACATGCATGAATTACAAGTTGACAATCACACTATTGTAATCAATCCAGACAAAACACCAGCTACGTGCATAGATTCAATGCGCTTGTTGTTGACGAAGTTGCTGGAATCATAGTTAGTCCATTATTGAATGACAGACGAAGGAACGGATCAGATGTAAATGATTGATGCACTTGTTGGCGTTGTAGGTAATTTGCTCTGGGTAGGTTAATTACGAACCGGTGTGCTTGCTTTAGCTCCAACCGTCGTTTTTCATTGCATTCAGCTAGTACTTCTTGTGATTGAGGTTCACGCAATTGAGCAATACTCTTAGCGCACATTCGTAATATTATCTTAGTGGATTTGTTCATCTGTTTTTTGAGCTCTTATATTTCTCATGTTTTTAGCTGCAGCATTTGTTCGACTGCTCAAATTGGCCCCTTTTCGTCTAGCTGGCATTGTTTTCCCTTTTTTCTTATTCTCTTTCTCTGTTTTGTATTTATTTCATCGTTTAAAAGTTATTCATACTAATATTCGGTAACTATTATAATAGTGTGGTTGTCCACTCGTTGCGTATTATTATTATTATTATTATTGTAATTATTTGCATACAATTTACACGTCAAATATTTAAAAATATTTTGTGGGAACCATTCTTAAACCTCAACCCTTAAAAAGAATTATTTATTGTTGTATTTAATTTAGATAACACTCGTTATGCTGACTGAATCAGCACATAAATCAACATATGTTGCTGCTTATAGTAACCAAGAATAATTGCTCATTAAAATTATAATTTTTACAGTTTTTGTAACTTCCGAGAATTCTGAGACTGCCAACCCTAATTCCACCTACGACTGTTGTATTCCTAATAAATTTGCTTAATTCAAAATTAAAGCAATTGAATTTTTTCCCAAATACAGGTAATAAATATTTTACCCTTTTAAGTGTTTTTGAACTGGTTACCAAAATGTTATTTATAATCAAAGTATTGTTACTACGTAGTAGAGTAGTTGACGTCGGTCACACTCAAGATAACCAAATAAGGTCCTTCGAAAAGGTTAAATAATTGTTGTATCTTATTACTATTAGTGTTAGATTTTATTTTATAATAATTAATAATTTATTCGAGATTTTAGTCAGGCGTTCATATTTCATAATAGTATTGACGTCGGGCACTATCCAGATTGTGATTCATTTGTTAGTGAAGCTATGAACCCTTTAATTTTTGTCATCTACCACTTTCAGCGTTGTGATAGTCACTTGACTAATGAGTAATGGTAGCTGTAATACCTACTATGAACACTGATAGAGAATAATATACAACGGTGTTCAATTATATGATTGAGGACGAACAAACAAATAAAAATTCATTTTTATATATTAGATTATTTTTGTTTTTTATTTTTTATACGAATAACAGATCGATTTAATTTGAGGAAATCGAAACATATCTAACTTATTTACCTAATTTTGTACCATACAGTTAACATCTGAAAGTTCACAATTTCCGGGGGGTCAGCTTAATTATAGTTTTCCTGTTTAATAAAATTGTATGAATACCTCTAGAAATATTTAGAGGTTACAGCTCAAGCATGTCAACCACTATAAATGTATTAATATATTTTTTAATTCTTGCTTGTTGTTCATTGCCACTGCCGATAACTTGTAAAATACTATATCACCGTTATATTAAGTATAAAAGACAAAATGATAAAAGTGTTTGTACTAATCAGCTTTTTTTCATTTTCTCAATCAAAAAACAGTTTTATGCCAAACTTGCCTGTGGTAAGTTAATGATCTGATTGATTTAAATATATTTGGGTAACATATTTTCTAAGATCATGTGCATAGTAATTAATTATAAATTAAATGTCTGCATATTACCGTTCAACTGGTGTACTAAATGTTAGATACCTACTCTTATTGCAGGGAGAATATCGTATGATATTTGACAAAACGTACGCTTGTGATCCAAGAAAAAACAATACAATTCAATTCAATATTTATTTTAGTAAAAAAACTCCAAGTATTACTGAGTTGAAAGGGAATGTTTCGTCTTTGATAGACTTTGACGATACACTTATAGTAAGTAATAAGTATTTAATGAATATTTCAAGATAAGAATAATACAGTGAAACTTACATACAACGAAGCTTTATAGACAACAAAAAAAACTTTTACTGTTTAAAATGTGTTAAATTGAATAAATACATATATTATATATAATATATAGATAGATAGATAGAGTTTAACAGAAAGACTTAAAGAATTAAAAATTAAAATTGATACTAAAGTTTATCGCATGGAAAAAAATTATGAAATTTAAATCATGCTAAATAGCATAAGATAAATATGTTCAATTTTAATTAAATCATAATATTATTAAATCATTGTGTACGAACATCGATTCTGAGTGAAGACGTTCATCAGCCTATGTTACTTTTGTTATTTCAGACTAGTTTTTGAAAACTTCTGGTAATTTTGAATGTTGAAATCTCTGAAAAATTACCAACTAGAGTCATTTTTCTAATTAGAAAATATACTGAAATTGAAAATCAAAGTAATATTTCTAATAGAAAAAATATTGACAGATAGGAAAAACGACGTACACTCTACAAATCATTGTTAAATAAATACTCCACCCAGCATCTAAAATAAAAATAAAAATTTTTACACTTACTTGTTCTCAATTTTTAAATATTGATAAGAACAAATTTTATTTCATTAATTGTTAAGCTATTTTGGAACATCTTGTATATAAAATGAAAATTCCTGATTCATAATCTATGTACAACCGACGCATGTATGTATAACGCGTGTTATGTATAACGGACCGCATTCTTTGATATTTTTATGGAGTGTAGTAGCAGTTTACTTAGTACTATGTGGCCATGTTGGCATACTAAAACAGTAAAACATAGTAAGAATTGCAATTTGGGAATTTGCATTTTAAATATTGTCTTACACTTGCATTTGCTAGCTCATAAAAAACGTGTGCTTTTTGTGTATACTGACCATGGGGTTGAGATTATGTACAGAAAATTAAATAATTATTTTTATGATTTGATATAATTTTAATCTATAATTTATATTTGGTTAAAAGTTTAAAACCACGCAAATTATTGTTTAAAAATCATAGTAAGTTTATAAAAATATATTTAATATAGGTAGGTACACAAAATATGCTTGCTTTACATTTATTTAATAGAGTGCCAAACAATTTGTTAGGGTTCGTAAATTCGCAGCAGGTGACACGAAAAATGAGTGCTGCCTGTCATGCGCCAAGTCGTATTTTTTTTATGATTTTATCCAAATCAAAAATTCATGGTTTATTTTTAAAAATATCAAATTATTTATAATATGGCTGTAATTTTTATTTTTATATATATTAATACTACTTAAATGTTTATGATAATAACATAACAACAACTTAAAAGTAAAACGTTGACACTAATAAAGCTTATAAGGTTATAAGGTGAGTATAAACATCGTATCACCGGGGCCACAAGAGCGGATCTAGCAGAGGGTTCATGAGATCAGCTGACATACAGTTAATATTTGATGACAAAATTGGGCCCTTGACGACTTTGCCCCTTTTTAGATCATAGGCAGTTAAACCCTCACAATTAGTTCAAAAAGTTAATAACATGCATTTTTTCGTTCCCCTGACTATAGGTATGACATCAGTTATGATATTAGATCATATTTTTTAAGTTCTTATTTTATTCACATTAAATTGCTGATGTTACTTATTTTGATCAAAGAAAAATCCTCTAAAAATGAAAATCGATAGTGTGATTAAATGTGTAAACAATTTTTAATTTTACCAAATTTTTACTTTGTGGTATCAGGATCAGTAACCTTATTTTTTAACTGAACATATAAATTGATAATTGTTTTAGTAATTATTGTGATTATATTTATTATAAACTAAGTGACTGAAGTTAATAAGTACCGGTGAACATATTATGAGTATGTTCTATGAGTTGAAAAATATTTTAATTTCTACTTGAATTTTTAATGTTTTTTGATAACTTTACCCTAACTAATATATTATTATTTATTTGTATGTAGGTTGATGTAAACGCTGCGTCATGGGGTACAACTGGTGGTTGGAAACAAAATTCTATGCTTTATATATCAAAAAAAGCATGTAGTCATTTTAAAAATATGTTTGGAAATTCATGGTTTCCATTTATTGAAGGTTTTAACTTTCCAACAGATAGCTGTCCTCTACCAGCGGTAAAATATAAAAACACTATAAGTAATTTTATAGTTATTTATAATAATTAATCAGTAATAACCATAATTGATTAATATTATTAATTTATGACTTGAAATCAACCATTTTTAGTATAGATTAAAAAGTTAAATTTAATAATGTTGAAAAAATTGCAATTTGAAAATATCATTGTGTGTAAATATAGTAGGTAATATAATATAATTTAATAAATAATGTCAACATTTTAACATTAAATGATCAAAAAAAAAAAACCATCTACCTGTATGTAACTATTTTGCATATTTTGCAACTGCTATTATAGTAAAAATAAAAAAGTAGCCTCGTATATCATTTAAAAGCTTTTTAAAAATGTAAAATTAAAAACATCCACAAACAGCTCAAAACGAGTCAAATTTTTTTTAAAGTTACAATTTTATAAAATTATAAAATAAACATATGATCTAAATTTAAATTATCTACGGTGAATTTTTTATACTTATAACAAAATAAAAAAATTGTTCCATAAGATATTGAGTGAATTTTCAATTTTATAACAATTTGAACTTAAAACGCTCATAAAAATTTAATTTGGCTGTTTGGTAGTTATTTATTTTGACAAAGGTAGACAAATTTAAGTGTATTCTTTCATACAATTTTTAAATCTTATATTAAAAAAAATTTTTTTATGAATTTTTAACTCAAAATAATTTGCGAATTTTCGTGATTCTTACGAATTTGGTCAAAATTATAACTTCAGACGCCCATAAAAAGTTATTGTACATTTGAGCTGAAAATTTTTATGATTTCCACTAACAAAAACTTATGAAGAGCAGTGTGGTAAATTTTCAAGTTATGTCTAAAACCGATTTTGAAAATGAACTTCCGTTTTTCCTTAAATTTTCTTTTTGTTTTTCCCATCGTTTTTGAAAACTACTGGGGATTTTAAATTGTGACCTCTCAAATGTTCTAACAAGATTCACTTTTAAAAGATACTGAAAGTTGAAGAGTGATGTATTACATTCGACTGTTTATCGTGTAAACAGACACAAAAAAAAACATGTATCATTGTAAAATCATAAATAATATATTATTGCTCCACTCAGAATATAAAATACAAACGTTCAACATAATATCATTTGTTCATTGTGGAAAATATTATTAATTGTTAAAGTACCTACTTACGCTATAGGTTTTATAAAAAATAACATTGTATGCAGTTCATTATCAAGTATTATATTGTATTTGTAACAAATTAATTCTTCATTTTTATAGGGCACATATAGTACAACAGGGATCGACTTGAAGCTATTTGAAGATCATAACTTGCCCAAAGTATATTTTTATGGAAAATATAAATGTGTGATTAAGTTAAAAAATGTAGAAAATAAAGTACTCGGCTGCCACGTTATGGAAATAACTCTTGTACGGCCATGGGAGTAACGATTTGGTAAATTAAACAAAATAATTATGGGTAGATACATACAGAGTGTAACAAAAAGACCTGACAAATAAAATAAATTTTGTACTAATCAATTAAAACATTTATTTTTTTTATAATTTATAGACACTTGCGCTATAAGTAAAGAATACAATTTTTATTTTATTTCAAATAGATAAGACTAGATAATTAATAAATTTAATTTTTAGACAAACGTTGATGGTAAAATATTTATTTAAACCAGTAGGTAGTTTATTTTTTCCTTTTTTGTTTAAATATCAGTATTATTTTGTAGTAAATTTATTCAAAACGTAATAACTTTTTTCAAATTATTCTTATTGGGAATTTCTCACATATTTCTTAAAGTATTTAAAATCCATGTCCCGTCATAGTAATTGCTGTTTTACGTTTAATACATAATAAGTGTCAATTTTTTTTGTCAGGTAAGTACATTGTAGTTATATTATGTAATCGATTTATTGTAAAACAATAAACACACTATCTTTTTTATTTACCGATTGATCAAATTATTTTACTCAGTTATTATATACTATGTGTATAATTAATATTATTATCAATTTTGATAACATTTATTTCGTTATTTCATTCCTTGTTATTTACAAGTCTCGACAAAATAAATGTCTAAAAAATCGAATACTTTTTTATACATCGTGTTGTTATACATCAAGTTGCTAGTTTCGAGAAGTATAAAAGAATAAAATCCCATAGTACTTACTCTTTTTTTTTATCATACAAAGTGCACTTGCACTCGGATAAATAAAATATTTACCTTGCATCATCTTTGTTATAGCGGTTGGGTATGAATAAAATGCTGCAATTGAGATAAGAATTTTTAAATTTGAGATGGTTGGATGAAGAGTGTTTATTTCAAAATGTATGAATCATCATATGGTCTGCATAAATGATGTCTACACGTTGAGCTTATTAGGCCCAAAAAACTATGAGCAATATGACAATAATTGACAACACAACGGAATTCACATAGTATATTATTTTTTTGCTAGTTGATTGACTGTATCTAATTTTTAAGCCACTGTGAAGTGCTTTGTTTATTATATGACACTGAGGTTATAATATGTGATGGGAGAAAATAAACTCAAAAGGGTATTCATGTCGTATGCGGTCTACCGCACACTTGTCGTCTACCACGTAAGTTTCTACACGTCATAAGCGGTCTACTGTAGCGCATCTATATATATATTTTAGGACATTCCCGTTGATCCGACGGCTATTAAGCTTTATCTTATAGATACAGATACAGATATGAAAATCAGTTACAGTTTAGTTTGTGCCGTTATACGTGATACATTATTCTGCAATTCTGCATTCTCTATGTTTAAGCATTATGTTAGCCAAACATTTTTATGCAATTGTTCAATCGGAAGAAAATACCGTAGCTTTTTTAAAGGAAAGAGGACTTATTGAAATCGGCACTCCTCCTTGTGTTCACTGTGGTTCGCAAACTAAATTCTATACTCGCAAAGAAAGAGGAAAAGAACAAACAGTGATACGATGCACAAAGAAAGGCTGTCAAAGAACTCAATCCGTCCGTAAAGGTAACACGTTTTTCACGTATACTGATAAAAATGGTCAATGTAATAGCGGTCTATCGTTGTCACAAATTTTAGAACTATCATATTATTGGTGTTTTGAAATACCACAAAGTACCATAATAAAATTAACTGGGCGTGGAAATCACACAGTGACTGACTGGATGAATTTATGCCGTAACATACCAATAGCTGCTTTTGAAAAAAAGAAGTAAAATGGGGGGTATAAATACTATTGTTCAAGTCGATGAATCCTTAATGCGTGGTAAAAGAAAGTACAACAGAGGGCGATTATTGGGGGCTGATATTACTACTGAAAATGTTGATGTAGACGAGTTGAGCGACGAAGAGGAATCGGATTTTAATAATAGAAATTATGGTAATAAACTAACTGGTCCATGGGTGTTTGGTATGTGTCAAAAAGATGAAAATGGTGTTATTGATGCAAGATACTTTATTGTAGAAAAAAGAGACAGACAAACATTACACGAAATAATTCAAAATGAAATTGAAGTTGGTACAGAAATACACTCGGATGAATGGCTTGCATATAAGACGATAGAAAATAAAGGGTACATACATAAAACCATCAATCATTCCCAATTTTTTGTCGATCCCACCAGTGGTGCGCACACACAACGCATTGAAAGTTTATGGTGAAGTCTAAAACTTCGAATTATTAAAAAAATGCATGGTACATCTCCATCATTGCTGCCCTCGTATTTAGCGGAACAATGGTGGCGTCTAAAAACAAGAATGACAACACATTTGATTGTTTTTTAAGAGATGTGAAATTATATTGTACCTAATTTAAATTGACTAATACATATTTCTATATATTTTTATATTTTTTGTCAGTTAGTTTTTAATACATATACTAATTAAATTTACCTACATACATATTATAATGAATTAATGCATATTTTTATATATTTTATTGTATTATTTAATATTATATTGAAATTCTAAATTTATGTATTCATTCATATTTTTAACCATGTTGTAGACCGCATGCGTGGTAGACAAAAATGTGCGGTACCTAGATGCGGTAGACCGCATATGACGTGTAGAAACGGTCGGTAGACCGCATACGACATGAATACCCTCAAAAGCTTCGCTAATAATACCTCTCACATTTTTTAATCAAAGCTTTAATTTCGTTACAAAGGTTATGGCCTATACGACTGACTTGTGCATAGAATTCTAATAGCGCAAAAATAAGATAAATTTTAAAAGAATCTTGCCTATAATTATAAAGCCTATAAATTATAATTATTAAAAGCCTGTATGATTCTCTGAACTTATAAATGCAGGAGAAAAATACCGGCTAAAAGAATTAGAATTACGCTATAACCTTTCTCCAGGCGATCGCAGGGCTCTCGAGGTTGTGTATTCGAGAATTTGATCAAATATAATATATAGCATATTAAATGTCTTACCTGTCCTGACTACCAGTGGTCTCTGGGTTATGCTGTAGAAGTTTTGTGGAAAGTAAGTGCCTACATGAGAATAGCACGTAAACAATTACATAAGTAATTTCCTACAAATTTGATGTGTTAATTCCTACATAAAAATAAAATTGAGATGTGTAAGTTCCTACATGATGAAAAAAGACACGTATGTTAGTTCTTACACTGTGGAAAAATTACTTCAATTTCATTATTGGGATTTAATATTATAGTGTGCGGATTAGGCATATTATTATAATATAATCACCCTTATTGTTTAAACTGTTTAAAAAGCTATATAATATGGTGCCTAAATTTAATAGTGTATGAAGATAGCTTATAGATAAAGCTGGCATCTAAATTCGATTTTTTGACGTGTAAAATATTTACGACTTTTCGTTACTGATAAAAATAATACAGACAACTTGATTTTGGTATCGTAATCTTAAAGCTATTAGATATACACAGAATAATGTACATCGAGTAATATCTTTTAACAGTTTTGTTAGTATTGTTCCAAACATTCGTGTACATATCCGCCTATAGTTATTTATTAGTTTGTATTATCACTAACTATCTATTTATTTATGAAATACGACATGCCATTTTTGTTGTAATTTACTATCATTATCTGTTTATTTATGAAATGTATTATGGGATTTTTTTTTTAATACGTTATTGGTTCCAATCAGTTCGGAGTACATTTAATAAATTACATTTAGTTTAATGAGTAATATAAACATCTAATCCATAATATATCATAAATATACACTTACTGACATTTGAATTTTTTTACTGTGTAAGAACATACCCACATAATTTTCCCGTAGAGTAGGAACTAACATACCCAGCTTTTTTTAGCATGTAGGAACTTACACGTTATACAACTCATTTTTACATTAGTGTAGGAAATAATTTATATATTTTTTACCTGCCAGGTCTCGTGTAGGAACTTGCATTCACCTGTAGTTTTAGGTGACACAAATTAATTACTCAAAATACGCGAATCTAAATAATAAAACACACTGATTATTGCTAGTCATAATAAGGAATCCTGTTGTCAGAGCAGGTTTTGGCATATATATAGAGATTGTCGCTGTGATGGGTAGTGCGCATGCTCTGTCTAAAGCAAGGGTCGGCAACCCTTGTTGGCCCTCACAATACCACTCGTTGGCGAGAGTGGGAGCAATTCATAGATTAAAATAGAAAAAATAATGGAATTTCGATTGTTGAGAGCTATTTACAGAAAATATTTAGATTTGATGGTGATATATATATATATTATGTTCCTCGATCTCATCTATATCATATATGTATAACAATTTATTAAATTAACATAAAAAAAAAATGATTTAAAAAAATCAGTCCTAAGAGATATTCACATACTTAATTTTAGTCAGGCGTTCATATTTCATAACAGTATTGACGTCGAGCACTTTAAAGATTGCGATTCGTTTGTTTGTGAAGTTGTGAATCCTTTAATTTGTGTTTTCTATCACTTGGCTTTATAGTTATGTAACCTCCGTAAAGACATTTTCCTTCAAAAATATAAGTATAAAAAAAATCATGAATCTAAACCTTTTGAAAAATGTCATCATCCAGTTTAGAAATAGCAAGTGTTTTCCTTTAATAAATCACCTTCTATTTATGTTCAAGTCAGTTTGTCAAGTAGATTTTAATTTTGTTTAAGCATTATTCGTGAAGATAATAGTTCATTTATTAATTATTTCAAGTTGAGACTATGATATTGATCTTATAATGTTTATTAGACTATGGTACATTTCTGTTGCTAGTTGTGTTGAACAATATGTCATGTAATAATATGACAATTGGCAATACATTGAAAATTACAAATACGTGATAACATAAAAATGTCGATCATATACGTTTGTATAATTTATCGTCTTATGTAACTCGTATTATGCTTATTCGTAGTTTGAGAAAATTACTCATTCATATCAATTTTAATCGGAACTACATTTATATACTACTCAAATTATGAAATTGAAAAATTTGCATGAGGTTTTAAAGTATATGTGTTCTCAACTATTATCTTAAAATGGGGGAAGCTGAGAGTGTAGCTTGGTGATTTTCAGTACTAAAAATAAAAACAAAAAATATATACTGCACTTGAAAAGCAAGCACCTAAAAATGATATTTAAAATAAAAAATTTTATATTGATTAGAATAAATTAGTTATTTAATTTTTCAAGTATTTCTGTTACGCCTTATACCTACATCTTATTATATTATTGTTACTCAATTTTATATTTATATGGAATGGCTTGACTAGCCTAAATAACAAAATATAACACAGATAATTATATCCAATCATAATATCTATCTTAATATCTATATATCGAATATATATCATTATATATATATATATAATCAATGCCAACCCCATATGTATAAGCACGATAGAAAAATTGATTTTCTTGCAAGCCAAAACAAAATTAATTCTAAGGCAACATTAAGCGACTTAATGGGTAGACATATGAGGCTACAAACCCTTCCGCGGAGTCTCAAGTGATCAATTGATGTTATAAAATGTTAGTCGTAGTTAGTATTTGATAAGTCTATCGAGAATAATTCATAATTATTTTTCAACAGTATTTTATTCTTTAAGATTATCGTTTTGAGTTTTTAGTTGCGTGTAAGGCACAGTCTAATAGAAATCGGGTTGATCCACGGTCCGTAAAATATTACATCGGACGCTACCCGCCGCATTTCGAGTACCAGTCCGCTAATGTTTAACCGCACCATTAAATATTTGTTTGGTATTTTGTCACGTATTACAGTGTAACAATAACTTTGTTATGATAGTTGAACTCCCTGTTGTATATACATTATACACAATAAAATAACACACATCATTGGAAGAACAGTACATTCATCGGAGTGATCGAAGCGGAGCGCTTAGAATCTAAAAAGGTACAATTGTGTTCTAGGTATTTGATAAAAATGAACCACATATTACTAATGAGGCTCATATTTTACAACTATGTTAATACATGCAGATTTCCGGACCCACTTTATTACTTTTTTCCTATTTAAATAATTTAATATTATGAATAATTCCGGAAATTTTTAGAGGTTACACCTCAAGCGTATCAATCCGTCAAAATGTATGAATATAATATATATTTTATGATAAATAACTATTATTCAAGACTTAAGTTTAAAACTGATAAAATACTCTATCAAAAATGATATTAATAAATGTACTAGTTCTGATTGGGTTTTTATATTTGTCAAAATCTCAAAACCTTTTTATGCCCAACTTGTCGTTGGTAAATTAATAATCTGCTTTATTTATTAAACAAATTTCATATTTTCTTTGGCTAAATTATATTTTACATAATTTATTTGTTATTTTTCTACTTAATTTATAAATACATAACTTTTACTTTAGGGAGAATATCGTACAGTATTTAATCGAGTACATCCCTGTGAATTGACAAAAAACCAAACATTTCAATTTAATGGTTATTTCAGTAAAAAATCTGCAAATGTAACTGAATTGAAAGGGAATATAACATTATGGAAATCTCTTGATGATAGTTATACAGTAAGTATTTTATTTATGATGTATGGTTGCATTATTTATTGAAAAATTTGTATGCACTTTGTAATATATTATACTCATATAACTCTGTTTATAAGACAAAGAAACTGTAATTTAAGTTTATGAACCTATATTTCTATAAGTATTTCTTTTTTCATATATCATATTATTTCCTTGAAAATGTTAATACCTAATTAATCTTTAGCATTCATAAGCGTTTAAACAAAAAAATAGATATTGAGATTTTACTGATATTTCAATATGGTTTTCATCAGTGTGAAGAGGATTACTGGGAAGATTTTAATTTTATTTGTGCTTCAGAGTTGAGCCTGTCTTAACTTATAGCTGTATGCCGTAGGTATATACAAATAGGCATAAATAGAGATTATACTTTTATAAATGGTTGATTTATTTGTATGCTAAATTTAGACTGTTATCGAATAAGTTATAAAAAGATTTCCTCCTAGAGTTAAGGAGGATTATATTGCTATTTATATTGCTTGCTCAGGTTTGGCGAAGTTCTACGATAAAATTTAGGACGAAGCTAGAGTTTGAGGATTTTGGTATATTATGTCTATTAAAGGTGATAGGTCGTTTCATGTCAAAAGTCAAATGTGAGGAATTCTCGTGATATATCTTTATCTTCCATTTTGTGTACCAGGTTGACATTAGGTCTAAATGTTTTTGTGAGCTATAACCAGCAGTTATTGAATCTTTATGTGAGGAGTAAAAAATTTTGACGTCGGCGAAATTCTCGATAGAAGTGTAAGAGTTCGTAAGCTTTTCTGTTCACTGCATGAGTATAGATTGAACAGAATAGAAGCTAATATTTTACTCGTTAGAGGACACTCTCCTCGATTGTGGCCAAGGATTTTTATAAATAAAGAGAAAACATTTATTTTTTACTAGAATATACATCGTCATAACTTTTACCTTAATAAATATATTATTTTTTTTTAGCTAGAAGTAAACATTGCGTCTTGGAGCTTAACCGGTGGTTGGAAACCAAATTCATATGTTTACATAACAAAAAATGCATGCAGCAAAATGAAATTTGTCCTAGGGAATACATGGGTTTCGTTAATGAAAGCTTTTAACTTCCCAAATGATAGCTGTCCTATGCCAGCGGTAGAGTATACAATTGATTAATTAATAAATTAATTAATTCTATGGTAATTATATTTCAATACAGTATGGCCAATTTTAAAACCTACGAAAGAATATTAATAAAAATACTTCACATACTATTTTAATAATAATTACAAAAATCAATAATGTCACTCTGGTTGGTATACTCTGTCATTGTTTTGTTACTGTAATGGTGTGTTAAATTTGAATTTAATGATAATAATTTCCGACGAAAAATGATTCTAAGAAAAAACGGACTATGTTTGTGTTTTAAAAACATATAAATTCCAATTTTATGTACACATGTGCGCATTACCACACAATTATTATGAACAGACACTGTATAAATGTTATTTTAAATTTTTACAGGGCACATACATTTCCTCCGGGCTTGACGTGAAGAAATTAGAAGATCACAATTTTCCTAAAGTATATTTTTATGGAAAATATAAAATTGTATATATGATAAAAAATGTAGAAAATAAAATGGTTGGCTGCATTGCATTCGAAATGAATCTTATACGGCCGTGGGAAAAACCAATTTGATTACATTATACAAAATTCTAATATATATCATTAGTTAACAACTAA
This sequence comes from Myzus persicae, assembly GCF_001856785.1. Classification (NCBI taxonomy): domain Eukaryota; kingdom Metazoa; phylum Arthropoda; class Insecta; order Hemiptera; family Aphididae; genus Myzus; species Myzus persicae. Next base: position 800,259 of record NW_019101569.1, read on the forward strand.
TTTGGTCACATTATACAAAATACTCATAATATAATTAATTTTGTAATTACTTATTGTTTGCGCCGACTGTAACTATAAAAATATTTTTTAATCTCAAATCCTAATAATCCGGCTCTGTTCAAGGGGCCTTATTAGAAGGGGGTCGACCTGGCTAGGCCGCCACTGGGCACATATGCCCTAGCTAGATCTCCCCTCTAATCTTTATTATTGTCCGTTTGCATGTTTATTTTATATTAACTTTGGATCGTTAATTATTATCATCATATATCACATAAGTAGGTATACAACCTTGTTGTATATTTGCATTTTTAATGCATGGCCAGCACAAACTATTATTATGATTATCGTTGTCCTTAAGCAGCTATCATTTTGTATTATTCTATAAAGTGAATTATTTTCTCTCGTCGAGATCGAGGCATGAAATCATTTTTATATGTATTTATTCGTCGTGCACTAACATTTCTATGTGAAGTATTAGCTTTAATATTATTATTAAGAGTGCACAATTGTCGGTGAATTTTATGAATACAAATAATTCAAACCATTTTTAGATAAATTGCCATACGAATATTGAAACGCACCACGTGTAGTAACGTATTACGAAATCACTCAAATGCAATGTGTGCGTTTGCTGTCTCATTAATCTGAGATTTGTCCATGCATCCATTCCTTGTGTTGTGATTCTTATTTCTTAAACAGCTATACTCTTAATTTGGACGTTGTGTATTTATTCAAATAGGTAAAGTAATTCTATAGGTAAGACCGCCAACCCCATAGTGGGTTATGTGGGAGTCCGTCACGATAAAAATGAATGTTTGTCTGCATGTCTCCTAAACATTCCTTAACGAATGAACCAATTTGAATGACAATTTTGTGTGTGTGATTCAGTGGTTTATTGGATGATTTAGATTCACAATTAGAGATAAATATACATAGACGCCCAATAAGGCTTGAACAGGCAACCTGTACTTGGTGTATATGAAAATATTAGTATGTAATTTTAATGTATTGTCATTTATAGAGCGTACATTTTTAAACATGCTCGAATCAACTCTCCACTTTACTAATACACTTATTCAAATTCAGATTCAACGTTCCGATATTTTAGAGTATTATTGGGTATTTTTATTAAATTTGTATCTATGTATCATAGAGTATTTAAATACTATATATTATATAATGTAATAATATGCTGCAAGAGTATTTTTGATTTTTGATTATTAGAGAATATAAAGATACCGGTTGGTATAGTTACTACACTCTATTCAGAATGAGATTGTACCTCGGGCGACCAGTTTTCCTCTGCAATGGTCAGACGCTTCCACCGCCTAGTCAAACAACGGTTCGGAATTCCGATCGTGTATGTTTGGCAAAATGGTCGTTAATGCTGAGAATGCGGAAGTACTAAATTGTTTAAGCTCGTTAATATACGATTGAATGAAGTGTTCATTTCAGCTGTCGGTACTATACTAATGCAACTCTCCAATTGACTTAAGTTGTTGAGACCAACGCTGCTGAAAGAAGCCACGCCCATGCGCAGAAGTCGACCGCCGAAGTATGATCTCATTCTGAATAGAGTATAATAAGACGTTTGATAAACGATTACCTAGGTATAATATGCGACCGCATCAACAAGTATAAATTGGTAATTACTCAGAGAGACCATTAATGACAAACTTATATAGTGACAATTATGCCCATCAGATTAGATCTAATTTTTAAACATGGGCAGCTAGAGTGCACCGAATTCACTCGTCAACCTGCTACAGAAGTCGACGACGGCAATCGTTGGCCCCTCCCAAGCATATGTTATGTTCATATTTATAGCGAATTGATAAAAAAATACACTACCATATATTTAGCTTCTATGAATAATAATTTCATAATATTGTTTTTCGATTAAATATAATAAGTCAACTTAAATAATTAAACAATATTTTAATTAATCAAAAAATTGAAATTAGAACATTTGATATTAATAAATTAACAATAGATTTCAATGCATTACACATAATAATATGTTTTTAACAGTATAATACATTTTTAAATATATCATCGAGTATAATCTATGTGCAGCAACAATGAGACCATATAAAGTTAGCTAATTATTTAAAATTATAAATACAATTTGGTGGCTTATCGATGACCATTCCGCAAAGCATCTGACAAAGACATTTTGATAGTGATCCTATGGACCAGGTATTGCAGGTGTTGGGATTGTATATTTCTACAGAATCCAAATAAGTAGATCTATCACTTCCACCCATAACATATAAAAAACCATGTAATGCCAATGTTTCTATAGAAAAATATAATTTTGATTCAATACATTTTTACAAATATTTTCCTGTGACCATGATTTCACCAGTATAAATATAATCTACCAAAAGTTGTAAAACGGTAGAATTTAACTCTCTTACATAAATAAGATCTTTGTTGCATTCATTACAACTATTGAACATTTCCCGGAAATGTGGACTAACGAACATTAAAACAACTTAATGTCCAAATACTTTTTTACCATCAGCTGTTTCCAACCAAACATCGCATAACAGTGATAGCACACCATCTCTATAACAAACATTATTTAGTTACAAATATATTTTATTTTGACAGAATTAAATGTCTCACGACGTACTCGCGTAAAGATTGTAGGACTGCCTCGACTTTGTGACTTTCATTATTTTCTTTATACCAAACTTGAGGCAACGGTAATATTATATTCACCTGTTGTGCACGCCCAACGGGCACCGAGGAGTCTCTAACCATGAGCGCCAATGTCTTGAAAGATCGAGGCCGGGCACGGAATACTCCATAATCCGTTCAATACATAATTTGAATTCACATTTTATTAATTTCTCTTTTATTAAAGTGTCTATACTTGAAATTATAAACAAAAAATATTTTATAATTCAAATAACATTAACCGTGTAGTTTCTTTAATTTTCAACGGAAGTACTGCCTTCCCAGTAAAACCGTTACTGGCTGTTGGTGTGGCAAATTATGTCATTAATCATTATGACCCAAAAGTTTTAGCTATCGAAGAAAATAAATCTGTTAAAACATTTAGCCTAGTTTTTTAGAAGAAACATTAAACAAGTAACACATGTTCAGTGTTATGTTAGTTCCTTCATATAAGTCATACATTTCCAGTGAACCTCTAGTATTGACCAATTGACGGAAAAAAAATTCTAATTTAGGGAAGAAAAATATGTTGCGGCAATATTACCGATAAATTCCATATTAAATATTTCTTTTTTTTGTGAATGTTCCCAAGGCGTCACTAGGTATGGACAGTTAATGCTTATAAAAGATCCATGCTACCTATTTATAGATTAAAATATGTTCATAATGCATAGATTCAAAATTGTTCGTCGGTCCGCATTCTTCGACCACAATATTGTCGTTTAACAATTTTTCCAATTTTTTAATTTATTCTGTTGTTTTAATTATTTTATGGATAAAAATATTATGAGCTCAAACTTTCAACGTTTTACTGAAGAAAGTTTATCCAAGTGCATGGTAATTCTTTTTTTTTTAAATACAAACTAAGTTTGTTAAAATACTATGGTATTGAAGAATTTTAAAATTAATTTTGATACAATTATCGTCTATTGATCAGTTTAATGCAGATTCAGCAGAAATAAGAAAAATACTTTAATTGACATAAAAATTTAAATTTAAATTTAAACATTAAAACATTGAAAGGTTAATGGTTGTATTAAGTATAATTTTTTAATAATGTTATTAATATAATCATTAATCATATTATTTAATTGTTAAGTATTAATTGTATTATGATTACTAGCTGACTCGGCAATGCTTCGCTATTGGATGATTTCTCAGATATTAATTTAATATTTATTCTCTGGATGTTAAATAATTATTTTTATTTTAGACTCATTTTAGTCTCATCTCCGTGATAATGTGGCCATCTAAATTTAGCTTCACCACCGCGGATTCTTTATAATGTTGAAAAAAAATTATATCCCTTACGATATGGAAAAATACTGCCGGCAACGTGGTAAACCTGACCCTGTACTTTAAAGGTAGCTTTACTTTCATCTAGGCATTTTCGAAAATGAGAGTAGTACGTTAGTATTAACCTTCAATCAAATGTACAATCAATTACACCTTCAAATGATTAAACCAACCAACAATCAACAATTAATAAATAACAATCAAAATCGTCGCCAGACAACGCGAGAGCACAAGACCTGCCGCTTCAGATGTATACATAGGTATACAATTTACAAATTTATTTTAATTAATAATAACCAATTACTTATTAACTTTATCGGACTAAATGTATGCCTTAAACAGTTAAACCTTCTCTGTGATGTCCTCTTTAATTTAAAAAAACTGCACGACCATCCAATAAGTAGTTTCGGAGTTTATCCCGAACAAAAAAAAGCGACTTTATTTTATATAATAGTTCAGTCATAGATATAGATATTATACTATTATTATCGTACCCCACGCTAGGTTAAGACTCTATATGAATAATATTTTTTATTTTTATTTTATTTTTTATTTCAACTGTGTATAAGCCGATGAACGGATATAAGTGTTACTCAACCATTTTGGCAAACAATTTGTGAAAATTCGATTAGTTACTAGTTATTTTTTACCAATAACTTGTGTAACACCATTAATATTATAAATACTTATAATAGATAATCAGAGAAAATTAATTGTTTTTTGCTAAAATTTATTATAATAATTGTTTATTATTTCAAGTCGATATAGACCTGCCTAGTAGCATCTGTGGTTGTCGAGTTTGATTGTTATTTATTTTCAGCCAGCGACTAATTCTTACTAAAAAAGGTAAAGCTATACAATTTACACGTTTATTTTAATAAATAATAACTAATTATTTATTAATTTTATCCGAATAAATTTTATGCCTAAAACCTTCTCTGTGACGATCCAATAAGTAGTTTCGGAGTTTACCCCGAACATACAAACAAACGCTATCATTTTATATATTAGTATAGAACAGATTATTACAATTGGTACTAGTTCGAATCAATATTGATGTTGATGTTAATCCACGGCAATGAATCTCGCGAGACCAGCCTCGAACACAGACAAATAAGGGATACTTTTAAGGATTTTGTACTTTCTATTTTAAAAATAAAAGTTAATCAGATACAACTATACCTACAAGCGTTTACTTTTTTCTCACGAAATCGCTATGTACTTATACCATACACGTGGAAGGTATGTTTTTTTGATCGGTACAATACTATATTTAACGTTATTATTATTTGTAATATATTATGTGAGTAAAAGCTTATTTTTTTTTTTTTTTGCTTTTACGGGCCATTCAGGTCCATTTGTCCATTTACAGTCAAGCTTATTATTGACTTGAATAATTAACCATCTGGCTGTTTATTTAGTTTCTATGGTATTATTATTAATAATTTCTGTGGCGTTTAAATAAATATTCGAATATTCGAACAGTCTATAAAAAACACAATTTTGAATTTTGTGTTCTCTTCAATTTTTGTCATTTATTTGTCAAAGATCGAAGTATAACTATAACTATTGGAAACTACAGCTATTGTATTGGATAATTTATATTTTCACGTACTATGCTGATACCGCAACTTTATATCATGTCGAGCGGCACAGTCGGACGATATCCGATGTTCTTGTTTTTGTTTTTGTTTGCCGTCGTATCGCTGCAGCTGTTCGACACAAATACCGGAAGACGTCAGGACACGTACGGCACAAGTCTTATGTTCAATCTCGAGGACGTCGTCCCGAAGACGACTTGGACCTACGCCGGGTGGCTTGAAGTGACGTGTCGAACGACGGTCGACGACGTTGGCGGAAAGGCCCAAATATATTTTAGTCTGATTTTAGATCAGGCTAAAAAAAGATCCCTCACCGTCATCGGGCGCATGATGATCGCCGTCGCAGAGGCTCTGGAGAATAAAATCATATATGCCAAGATGTTGCCGTGCATCACAGGGCTGTACTGCGATGGTCATGCAACATTTTCAGTTTTGAAATTTGTCCACTTCGTTGAAAAAATCATCAAGTCAGTGTTTTTTTTTAAGTAGTTTCAAGACATTGTCTTGTAATTTAATTATTTGCTTGTCTTCTCGTCCTCTCTTAGTTCTTACACATACATGAGCATAAATAAAAATTGTAATAGTAATTTATACCTACTATGTTTAGACAATGGCCTAATGTAAAATTTAAGGATCAATATGATCGTCATACGCCACTCATTCATGCCTAATCTCTATCTTGGATTATTAAATAATGAGTTATATAATGATAATACAATACAATATACCTATCTATATAATTGACTTGCAGTTTTGAATAATTATGTATAAATAAAACTTCAAACCACCACAATAAAATGTTAATATTATTGTTAAATTATAATTTTATCGTATTGCTTATTTATAACACGTTTCAAATCAAACTATAAAAAATGGATGAAATAGCTGAAATATGTGATTGAAAATACACCACGATAAAAATTAAAAATTATATTAGGCATATGCAACTTAACGGATTATCATAATACCAGCTACATTATCTGTCGCACTGTGCATTTATTTATAGATAAATAAAATATTATTGATCTTAGTATGACTACCTACAGAAAAATAATTATTATTCGCGTTATTATACCCACAGGCAGATCTTGAGGGACACCGGCCGAGGTTGGGGTAAACTGGCAGTTCGGCCGAGGACGTGGCATCAGCGCGCCGCACAGGCCAGCAGACAAACAGGCGTCACAGTCGATGACCAGTGACGATGTCGACGCCATTCCATTTTTCGACAGCGACACCCGGCCGCATTTATACTGATGGCGGCCCAGATGACCTGTTCTTCTGAAGGCTTCCCGGGTGGCTTGTGCTGTTTGCTGGGTCCCGGGCACCAGAATTTGCCACTAAACTCTGTTCGACCTTCTCTCGACGGATACGCATGCGATCATGCGCACATCGGCGGCTGGAGGACACCGTGCTGCCGCTCGTGACGCCTCTTGTGACAGGTGTCTAAAAGAAACAGCGGACGACGACGGTCGCGGCCAGCCCCCAAATTGGACTGCGATCGGAGAACATTCTCAGAAGCATCCGACGTCATTTTTTTTGTATTCGGCATCGTACTGGCGTCCGTGTCCGTCTACAGGGCCTTGACGTCCGGGGGAATTATATTTTGACGTTAGTAGTAACTATAACTCTATATAACCTTTAACTGTCAGCAGCACAACTGCAACTTGGCGTATATCATATTGTCATCCTCCCTCAAGTTTTGAATTTTTGATTTTTTAAGTCACAAAGTGGTTTGGTTGTTATTTATTTAACAAACCACAGAAATATTTAAATTTATAAATAATCGAAAATAATCAAATCAGTAATAATAATAAGTATACTGTATACATAGCTAATGTAAGTAGCTATACTTTTTGACTAACTAAATAAAATATAACCTTGTGCATAACGTACCATGTCGTGTAGTTTTTACTACATACTCACACAGTTACATTACATAGAAGTTTTCAATAAAGTAAACACAAAAATAGTCGACACTCAGAAAAATAGACTCGTGATTTGATGTTTATAACATAAAATGATGATAACGACTAACGATTACCGGACGACGATCGCTGTGCCTTAATTTATTATATTATCATTGTCCTTCGATCTTCATATAAGTACCTACAAAGGTTGTGTGATTGTGTCTGATAGTTCGTATTCTGGTCAACGTCGTTATTATTATTATAATAAATTAGTCAAATTTTCTTTTCTTTTGTTTACAGGATTTATTGAATATAAAATAAATGAAACTGAATTAAAATCATAAATATGGACGAGATAATCAAATATTAGAAAAGATTAACAATTATCAGGGGAATTAAATGCGGCTGAATAGTTTTGTTCAAAAATCCGATTTTATAAATTTATATAAAATTCTACATTAGTTGATGAACACAATTTCCCAAATAGTTTAAATTCTGCCTTTAAATCATCGAAATCAATATTGTAGGAGTTACAATTTTCCTAACTATCTTCGTCTCTTAAAATCAAAGTTTCACTTTGGTTTTATTTTTGCTCGAGAATTATGAGAAGAGATTTTAAATATTCTACCATCATTACTATCATGATGTATTGTGATGGAAAATGGCAATGATTAAAATTTTTTGATTAATCCATTAATTAATTTTTTTTTTAAATATTATAATTTTCTTGATAAAATAATTCTAACTTTATCATTCTAAAAATACTGTTTCGATCATATTTTCTAATAAATTTACAAAAAACCAAGGGGGCATTGCCTCCTCTCCCCTCCCCCCAAGTTACCAATTAAATTAAGTAAGTAAATTAATGTAATGACACATAAATAAATAAATATATTGAGTAGGTATCCTGTACCGAAAAATAGTATAATAACAATAATAAAAGATACAAATGCAATATATAATATATAGACATATTATTACATATATTGGTCGCCCAAGAGAATGACTGTAATTAAATAATAATTAGAAATAATATTATTTTAAGAATGTAATGACACGTATTACTGGAGTACGTAATTCAGGTTGCAAACCACGCTGAATACTACCTCAGTGTAGTGATGGGTGGTGACTTGTGGCCACGCGGACGGGGATTAGTTGGGTAAAAATGTCCAAACCAAAACGATAATATACCTCAAGGATATACGCTGCAGCAGCCACGGCACACAAAATTAAACATTTAAACAGCACACGCTCGTACGTGCGATGGCGGCGAACTGGCAGAAAGTCAAAAGACGGCTTCAAGCAGGTCAATAAACACAGCATGATTACCTACCCTGGCACAAAAAAAAAACGTGAAGGCCGATGCATATGTGGCCGAAGTTGATGACTTTGCGGACCAAGGATCAATCCTGTGGATTCAGCAGCAGACGATGGGGTCTAAAAGTCACTTTCCACGTTCGAAGCGTTGACGGTTATCAAGAAGACAGTGAAACTAGTTCGAGACGACGGAGGCCTGTAACAGAATTCAATATAAAATATCATTAAAATATTCAAAAACACCTAAAAGTTACAACATATTTTCTACTTAAAAAGCTACATTTTTAAACGCTATAAAAAAATCAAATTTCATTGAAATCCCAGTCTACTACTTATCCCTAGTAATAGTAAATTAATAATCAGTATTCCCGGCAGCTATAGGCCTATAGATAGGTACTCTATTAAGAAAATCAATAGCAAGCCCAACATTAGTAGGTCTATCTTTTTTTGATAACAATGTTTCATATGAAAATAAATTGAGCATGGTATCAGCTTTGTCAAATTTAGGGAGCGATGAAGGTAAAGCAAAAAAATACGAGCAGTAGAACTGGCTGAGAAGAAGTTATCAGATTTAGTGACAAATCAAACCATACATTTATTTAATGCATTAAATATTAAAACAAACTTTTTACGAACTGATCCAAGCACATGGGAAACTAATGAAGAATATCTAAGTGGAAAGAAAACAGTGGGGTCATTAAAAGTTGTGAATGACATAGCAGAGCGAGGAGTGTCTTTAATTTCATCTTTTAATTCAGTTCTGACCAATCAAGAGGAACAAAAACACTTTTTACTGCAAGTCGTTGAAAAACATCGTCAACAGTATCCTGACCCAAACAAAAAAACACTTCAAAATCTCTAAATGCCTTATATTTTTTGTTTATATTATTAATTTTATAACTATTTTGTATCTGACATAATGCAAAAGTATTAAAAGTATTCACATTTATGTATAGAGTTGACGGAAAATAATAAATTATTAATTTTCAATATTTATATATTTATTACTATTCATATATTTTTAAATGCATTGAGCGACCAGTAAAACTTGATTCAGAATTCTAAAACTTCATCGAAATAGTTTTTATGGTAAATAGAACCTGATAGTAAGGTAAGAAATGTAAAAAAAAAAAATTTAATTGGCACCCTAGTATACCTGCATAGTGTATACACCAATATATGTATGTAAATTTACTGTTGCAGCTGTGTACTATTTAAGTTGTTAACAAATTAGTAAAAAAATAATGCTCATTCATTCGCCCTAACTTAATATAAATGCTGAACATAAATAATATCCCTATAATTTATTAAATTAGGTGTATATTATATGGGTGGGGCGTTTAACTCGATTGTGCCCGTCTTTAGCTTTGTACATGTAAAAAAAGGTAACGCGATTGTGTTTTATGAAATATAGGTATGTGTTGTTCGTTTAATAATTTTACAATTTATTATTCAAAAACACAGTGGGACTTGTTGACTAAAAGTTGAAGTCAAAATATGTTCGAGGTATTGACGATTTCGATAGGAATAAATTATTTTGAGTTAACCAAGTTTGACAGCCGGACTGTAGTAACTAATTATAATACATGCCATTATAAAAATTCGTCATATCGATGGCTACACTCAACACTTAGTGAGTTTTTTTTTTGGATACACTATGTATTTTTGAAATCATAATAATACTCGTATAATATCATAATTTTTTCCGGTATTTTCATAAGATATACACAAAAAGAAAAACGAACAAATATTTATTTATTCTGTGAAACTACCGATGAACCTTATGCTATTAGACAAGTAGACAACTACTGTGTATAAAAATTAAAAACAGCAATACCAGCGGCGTGACAACGACTCGCAATGATGAAGCCTGAAGTTCATGTTATATATCTTTATATCAGGGATGGGCAACTCAAAGTTACTAGTGTTCTAATTTTTAGAAAATTAAAATCTAGAGGGCCAGAGCATAGAAAACAAAAAAAAAAGGGGGGCCGTATATATTTTAACTAGCATTTATTTTGTTTATGATGTAGTTTGAAAATGCAGCACGGGCCAGATAAAAAAGGCTCTCGGGCCGCCAGTTGCCCACCACTGCTATATATCTTACCCTATAATATTACACCTCACTACCACACGTTAGTGAGTAAACGAGTAAACAAAAAGCGTCCTCTATGCTGTTAAGTTTTCCATATACTCGATGATATAATCGATGATTTAATCATGAATAGTATAATTGACAGCTAATGGCTGTAAGCACGGTGGTAGCAGAAAATTGAGACCAAATATTTGGGAGAAATGTAGCATCAACAGAGTATAATAGTATCTAGTATATAATCGCAAAATAACTGTATTTGTTTGTCATTTGGCTGTATTGTCATTAAGTCTTCTACAAAACATGAGTCAACTTCTTCAGGTCTAAGGAATGGCAAACCGAAAAAATATTTTTCGGGATCCAACTTACCAACTACCTTCTTTTTCTAGAGCTCAATTTATCGCTTTCAAAAGGTACACAACTTATCGTCGACCCAATTTACCTGATATCAAAGAGCGTAAATGCGTAATCGTGTTGCATTTTTCAGGTAAAAATATAAAACGGTTGCAGTCGTGTTGTACCAATGTGGGTGCAAAGAATAATATAATCTTTTGTCAACATGTTGCATAATATGTAGGTATGCAGTTCAGAATACGTTTTTTTTGTTACACCTATAGATTTAGTTCAGCATATTTACATGGATTTGACAATAGGTAGTTTCTAAACTGTATATTGGGTAAATTAGAACACAGTGGCATAACAGCTTATATTAATAAGTTATGATAAATTATAATTTATCACCTACCTGTATCATATTATATTTTAGTTATGTCCACTTCATAATCAATATATTTTATCCTTCATCCTAACATAATAATACAGGGTTAATTAATATCATGCATTTGAAGTCTATAATACATATACATAAAATTTTTTTATAGAATATACATTATATAAACTCGCAAGTTAACATAAAATACAAATCATGATGTGAAATTAGTATATAATCTGTAATAAATAATAATCTTAATATTTTATTTTCATAGTACCTATGTGCCCAGAATATTATTTGTCTGAAAACAAAAATCACATACTATGCCATAATATACGTTGGTATCAATGTAGATAACGTAAAAATGGCTTAGATAGGTACTGAGTTGTTTCGTTACTATATTATGATATTCATTTGCACTGTACATGTTGTGCGTGACGACATTTCACATTATTTATTTATTATACATACTTGACGTAATTTCGTCGAGTGAATCATGTAAACACCAAAGAATAAGTATTATGACAAAACGACTTAGGTAGTAGGTATCTAAACCATTTCTAGATTAAAACTAACGGTATTTCAAAGTTGATGATCTTTGTATGCAGACAAATAATGTTCTGGATACACAATATGAAAATAAAATATTAAGATAATTATTACTATACCAACAAAAATAATAATATACAAGTAAACAGATTTCTCAATTTTTTCTTCATCTTCTTTGGACATTGAAAAAAGTTCACTCCCCCAACCTTTGTAAAAAAAATAAAATTTTAATTTGATTTTATTGGTATTTACTATTTACCAAAACCAATGTGAATATGTTTAAATACTAACTCATTTTTACATAATTGTTATTTATTGCTGTTTCGCATGATTCACGTGATGAAATTGCAACTTGTTTAAAGCTGATCAACTTTTGATTAATTCTTTTTATACGTCTTGCAATTTTTGGCTTTTCTAAAGAAAATGTATCCTAAATTAATATTTTGATAAACTTACTATAATTATGTCAATTATCTAATATTTATACCTGACCATTTATTATCGTCGGCCAAGCTACTCGCGACAATGACTAATAAAACTATAAAAGAAGATTTCATCGATATTAAATTCATTTTGTTCTTTGACTTCGAACTAATTTTTCTGTAATCAACAAATTAATAAACTACTTAGTTTAAAAGGTTCATCATAACGATCTTGTGATTTGTCACTTAGCAACTATACAAGTATAGTAATGTAGATTTAATGTATAATAAGTAGTTTCTGATGTGCCCAAAATAAATACAAATGTAATGCTATTATTTCACAATATTATTAAAAAAATAATATTTTAACATTTTTTATTGTTACCATTTCGTATAATATAATCAATAATAACCTTCTGTAATTTAAATGTATTTTATGATTGTAAATTAAATTTATTTCAGTTTTTTAGTTTTGTTTATTATATATATATAATAGATGTTGAAAGTGACCTATTTAAACAAAACATTTAATTATAATTTATCAGTAAGTTAAATTAGACTAGTATGTAATATTATCTATTTATTTGAAAATATTTTGAACCAAACTTAAATTTTTTGTATTTTTTTCATACTTTTAAAGTTTATTCAAGTTGTCACATTGTGAACCTACTAGTACCAGATCTTTCCACAAGTCTGAAATACAAAAAACCTATCCATTTTGCATTGACTAGGTACTATGATGTATTTTGTTTCACTTAATAACTATATCTACTCAAGTTTCAGGTAGATCCGATAAAAATTTATTTTAGATTCTGAGCTAAGCGATGCATGTTTTAATTTATTAATGATGCGTGTTTTTTAATTTTTCGTGTCTATGTACACGATAAGTAGTAGAAATAATGCTTCGATTATTAATTTCAGAATCATTTCCGGTGGGAAAGTGAATCTGGTTGTAGCATTTGGGAGATCAAAATTTAAAATTGTCAGAAGAAGTTTCGAAAGCGCCTGGAAAAACAAAAATAAATTTAAGGAAAACAGGAATTTTTAAGCAAAATTGGTTTTTGACAAAATCAATTTTGGTTTTTGGTGTAACTCTTAAGAAATTACTGTAAAAACATGTCATTTGCATTGAATATTTATATTAGCATTTTCAATTCACCATAACATTTTTCAAAGTGTTTTGACTCACTCAGGTGAGTTTTTATAGGCATATGAAATTTTTGATTTTTATTAGTTTTTTTAAAATGTCGATAAAAAAATGTTCACTATGAAAAAAAACTTGAAAATATCTTACAAAGTTCCCATAAGTTGTGGTAAGTGGAAATTAAAAAAAAAATGAGCATTAATTAACAATAACTTTTTATGTGTGTCTGAAGTAAAATTCACCAAAATTTGAAAATTATTTTGAGTTAGAAATTCATAAAAATGTTTCTATTTATATCTAAGCTTTGAAAATGTGGTACAAAATTCCCTTTAAGTTTTCTTACTTTTAGAAAAAAATGGTTAAATAATGAATAATAATAAAATAAAATATTAATTCATATTACTTTAATCATAACAAATTTGATTGGGTCATATGGTGTTTAGAAGGAAACAATTGTTTCAAACTTTACTATGTATGGATACTTGTTATTTTAACATTTGGTGAAAATTTCAAGTATATATGATTATTCGTTTTTGAATTACAACAAAATATTAAAAATATTTAAATGGAAATTCTTCATTTTACAAAAGAAAATCCAATATTGAAAAATTCTAGAATTAAACGCTCTTACAAAATTAATATAACTTTCAGGTAAACTTTTTTTTTTGTTTAAGGTAGGAACTATGTGGAGGAGTCTTCTATCAAAATTTCTGATATTAGCTATAAAAGGAAAAATTGTTATGAATTTCTAACTGAAAAATAGTTTAAAATTTTCGAAATTTTGTCAAAATTTGAACTTTAAATATATAAAAAAATAAAAATAATTAATGTATCTTAAATAATTTTGAATTTCCAATTACAAAATTTATAATGTACAGTAGGGTTTCAATTTTTAAGCATTTTTTTTATGAAACGAAAAAGTTTCGAGATTAGGTATTTCAAAAAATTTTTTACATAAACAGGATTTAACGAGGCATGGCAAAAAAGTTGATACTTGTTAAAATTATAACAATTATAAGGAAAAAAAATAATGTAAGAAAATATATTTTTCAAATAAACTACTTCCTACCTTTTACAGAATATTCCCAACATTTATATTTTGAAAAAGATATTAGGTTTCAAATAAGTTACTCTAAAAAATATTGATACTTTAAACAGTTGTAAAAAATAAACACTTGACTTAAATAAACATTTTTACCATTAAAACTTGTCCAAAAATTAGATTTTTAAATTGGCTGTTTTGTATTTTTTCAAAAAAAAGTAGTTAAATTAAATTTTTTTTTATTAGCAGATATTTCAATGCTTGATTTTTTTAAGTCCTTATCGCTGTATTCTTAAGCACTCATGTCCCATAAACAAGGACAGTTCTGGACTTCTGAAATTAATTTCTCCGCTGAATTCATATTTATAGATAGGTCAATACAAGTAAGAACAATGCAATATGTTATAAATTATAAAAATTATAATTTATATTAAAAACCGCAACCGAAAATCCCAATGCGTGGTCCGCTCAATATTAAATGAAGTGTTTTGGGCCTTTGGGTATACTTTCCGAAACGCATCGGTAAAGTCAACCGCAGCATGTTGCGGCCGGTTATCGACGATTTTAAATAGGTTTGCCTAACCTAACGTATGATCTGTGGTCTGGCCCCGATAGTGCGGATTAATGTTAATTATGGATGTCCCATTGTCCCTGTCGTTTAGCGATCGGTTGCGTATTATTGGCAATCGACAAAACGCATAGTGTGATTCAGCATTAAATATGGGTACGCAGTGTTTACCATGATCATTAAAACTTAAGGCGTTCTACGGTGAATTTTTGTTATCAACCATCATAATTATCTATATTATGCAGTTATTACGAAAATCAACTACTACCAGTAAAGGTACTACGATATTTTAATAATTTTACTTCGAACATTTAAAATAATTATACTTAAGATCTATTACCAACCACTACGTCAATTCTCCTGTGTAATTTTACTATGATCTACTTTTTTAATAATCATATTTTTATGTTTTTTTACAACTTTTACAATTAGCATTAGTGTAGGTGCCTATATTATAAGGGTGTATAAATATAATACCATGATCTATGATTTTCATTCATTATTTTGTAAGTTTATTCTAATGATTTGTAATGGTAAATTAAAATCTCGAAGAAACTTCAAGAATCGAGCTCATTATAATTTAAAAAATATTTTTTTTAAATTTTCCAAAATTGTCAAGTAAGTAACTGCTCTGCTGTACACTGCAGAATATGTTATTTTATGAAGTCACTACTATATTATTTATGTTACCAGTGCTGTTAAGTGAAGAAAAGACCATTTTACCCCAGGCCTCTTTTTATGAAGATTTCTAGGGGCTTCCTTAAAGTCTTAATGTAAAGATAATTATGTATATGATCAGGATGACTCTGTACTAGAATCTATCATTATAGGTACCTACTGAAATACTTTTTTTTGGAAATATCGACAATACAATATCATTTTATCTCTGTAAGTTTTAATTATATTTATATGTATTTTACTTGCTACGTTTTCAGTTATCCCAAATGATAGTAAAATTGTTATTTATTATTATTGTTGCAATGAAATGAAGAATAATGATAAAAATGTATTCAAATTTCTTCGTAGAAATTTTTTACGCGTGGTATAATCAACGGGCGGTGGCCAGTGACTATATTTATAGTTATTACTTATTAGTTATAACTTATTACTCGTGGGCCATAGAATGCCAAATATTTTCTTAATTTATTGTCAGTGTTTAGTCTTTAGTGTCATACAGCTAATTAAGTTGACACTTGCAAGTTTATTATTTTAATGCCCATTTATGAGTGAATACTGTTATATACATAAACAACAATATCAGTAAGTAATAATCGATTAAAATATGTACTTATTATTATTATTACTATGATAATTAATATTAAGATTTCTATATATCAAATGTATCACATCGTTCATATCAATTGATTGTTTTGTTTCACTTGAAAAATGTAAGTGAGTAAAAAAGTGAAATTAATTTGTATGTGTGATAATATTAATCATAAACTATTGTTATATTATCCAATATATAACTATTATTCATACATGTGAATTTTCAATAAAACTTTGAATACTTCGAACTAAAAAATCTATCTCTCTAGTTCGATTGGAACTATTATTTTTAAATTTTGAATTTACTATCGAGTCAGAATGATTTTTTCTTATATGTACATTGTACAGTAATAAATCATAAATTATTGTACATATAAGAATTAAGAAATAAGCATACAATTTTGCTTTAATGTAAAAAAAAATTACTATAATTTTTTTTAGTTAATGCTTGAAAATTGAATGCTTAGTGACTAATAAATAACATAACTGAAATCAAAAGATCTTAAATACTTATAGCACACTTTTTTTTAGACATTTATAGATTAGATATTTAAACGAAAAATACCCAATATCCAGTAATACCTAATAGGTACAAATGTTTATTTATTATTTTTCATACGTGATCAGATTTTTAAAATATTTTGATTTCTTTTGAACTATTATATACTCGTATTAATAGATATTTTCAATTTTCAATTTTTTTGTTTTTTTTCTATGAATGCCAATACAATTCTTTCGTTGAGTTAAAAAGTTTTAGAAAATTTAACACAAGGTTCCTCATAAGTTGTTATAATAGTGGTTTAAAAATATTAAAAATACATAGACACTCATTTTTTAATAAGCATTTAAAATTCAAATTTTTACTAAATTCACCAAAGCTCCGAAAATTTGCAAATTATTTTGTAGTTAAAAATTTATAAAATGTTCAATTTTTTTAGCCAATGATTAAAAATGTATAACGAGATTTGTCATAAATATTTTTTCCGCTTGGCCAATTGTTGAAAAATTAACACTCGTTTCCATATAAATTGTTATTGTAGGTAACATTTTTATGATAATATTATTAAAGACGCATATACTTAGGTAGACACAGTTTTTTTTAATAAACTTTTTTAGTTCAAATTTGTATGAAATTAGATATTTAATCGAAGAATAATGATTTTAGTTATTTTGTTGTAATCTAAAAATATAATTCGTTGGTAATTGAAGCTTTTAACATATTTATAGGTATTATTATATTTTATACATACAATACAATTTTCAAATGCAATGAAAACTGATTCAGCTCTACTTACTTACTTATAGTAAAATAATTTACTTTAATACCAATATACAACACACTTAGTAATATATGCTACCAGATAATCTTTGCTCAGATTCGTTTTTCGTTTGCAATGGCCAATAATTTATAATTTATCGTTGAAAAAACTAATTAATATTTTTATTTCATTTATAATAATATAACTACTTATATAAATATACCTATAGGCAATAACCTAAAATACCTTAGGCATACCTATAAAAAAAATTTATATATTTAAAATGATGCAATAATAATAATATGGTTATCTATAACAATAACCTCGTGAAAATTTAATTTTCGATGATCGTAACTGATAAGCATAAAAGATTCAATATGTTCATTAGGCGTTGAATTCCTTAGTCTTTTTTCAAATATATTAGTGTTTAAAATCACCTTTCACAAACAATTTACGTTACAGGGAGGGTTAAAATATATGTAATGACAAATGAGCAAACAAAATAACTTGGAAAATATTTTAGAAAACAATAATTTCCAAAGCCATACTGAGAATATAATAGGAAAACAATTTTAGTTTACTATTGGTATCCATACATACACAGTTACGTGGATAAACGACTCCGTCGACACACTCAACACCTGTAGTGCACAAACACTAATAGGATAATAGGATAATAGTAATACCATCACGGTCTTAAGGCCCTAAACCACTTCATAAATGCATTTCAAAGATTTGTTTGAGTATATTACAGTTCTTTCCGTAAAAGAAATGGAGTTAGTGCAGAATGTCTCAAGTAAAAGTGATGAAAGGCAATTTATAAAGACTAACAAATGTGAACCAAAAACATATGGCACTATTATAGTGCTATTCGTATAGTAAAAAAATATATATGTAGTATAAAACAACAAAATATTAACAAGCCTCGTAAAGAGCAAGAAGAGAATATTGCAGTTATAATTAACACTTGGGAAAAATATAAAAATAATGAAATATCTTTAAATAATTATTTGCTGACATTAGAACCACGTTTTTGTGCTAAAAAGTTATAAGAACTTGATTTTTTTTTTTGAAGCGTTATAATAAGATGCTGTGATGTATATCCGTATATATTTTTTTACTATACGAATTATATTATTAATTATTATTATTGTTATCGTTATTTGTGTTTGCTCAAAGAAAAAATATTTAAGGTGCGCAATAGTAGTATGAAATAGAGAGTTCTGCTGGTGATCACGTGATCCTCGTGATCCCTAGTGATCCTCGTGATCCCCGTGATCCTTGGCTCGTAATCTCGTGATCTTTGATTGCGTACGTGTGTGATGTATATTTACCCCACCACCATATGATCCGGTACGTAATCAATATATATTTTAATATTATCAATTAATATTATTATCAATTATCACACTAACCTAATCGATATTCGTGATCCTTGATTGCGTACGTGTATGACGTATATTTACCCCTTCACCTGAACCCGATCACACAAGTATGCGATGTATATTTACCCCACCACCATATGATCCGGTAAGTAATCAACATATATTTTAATATTATTATCAATTAATATTACTATCGATTAATATTATTATCATTTATCACATGTTATTATATATAAAAACTTACTATAACGCAAAAAAAAAAAATATAATATTCTGTGTTAGGATCGAACCGAGTGTATGTACATATTACTTGTTCATACTACCCACCTCGACTCTAACCCATTGAAAATATATTCGAATTATTATATCATATAATATTATATAAGTTTTGATGACACTATATTAAAATTAAATACTGTTAGTACTTAGAAATCTCTTAATCGTTAGACTTCTAGATATACTCAACAACAACAAATTAAAATACCTATTAGTGAATAATACATAATGAAAT